>NC_140965.1:9907312-9912312 GCF_056783735.1 Eptatretus burgeri | reverse complement strand
TTTTTGCTTGTTTAATATTTATTACTTTAAAATGTCATAAACATACTTTATTGCATACCCAGTGATGAACGTTGTGGAAAAGTTTCATCGAAATCTTGTGTGTAGTTCCCTTTGTAAATGCGAATGTCCCTTTGTTGGATCACTCTACTTTGCTGTTGGTGTATTTGACCCTTCCCACTGTGCTCATGTATTTATGACTTTGCTTATTTATGACTTAAACTTCACTAACAACAATCTTCTTGATGCTTTAATAAGGTTTACATAACCAGATCCTTATTGGGTGACTCGAGTTGTGATTTGTTACCTCATGATTAACTATGTCATGATTTAGAGCCGAGCTGCTTCCAAAACCAACTGCAGACAGGGCATCCTCAGTCGTTCCAAGTAATTCCTTGAAAAATCAGAACTATTCACAGCTATCGGGCCTTTGTCCAGAGCTCAAATGGAGTTCTGCTCTTCCCTTCGGTCTCGTGCCCCAGCATCACGTCCATCTCTCCTGGATTCTGTGGAACCTAAAGCTCTTAAAATTATTTCCATCTCTCATGGTGAGGCTGAAGAAAAAGTTCTGTTGCTTTTACGTTGCAGACAAGTTGGTAGCTTCTCTCTTTCTCACCTCCTCAACACCGGTGTAGCTCCCTCTACTCTCTCAGCTGTCCGACGCTCCCCAGATCCTTCAGGATGCATGCCTTCTTCAATTAATGCCTACGTGATTAAATTTCTTAACTCACCCCCACTGCTTTGTTCCTTTTGTGTCCCATTGTAAAACTGCTTTCATGCGGTGGTTCCATCCCAGTCCTCCCTTCAGGGTTTCTAGCAAGTAGCATACCATCATCTCTTATCCCACATCCTAACTCGTGATGTTGTTTACGCCTGTTCACACTACATAATTCACACACTCATTTACAGGTTACTGTTTCCTTCCCTCCTCTCGCTCTCTCCTCTTTTGCTGTCCGTTCACACCCTTGCTTGTTGAGTTAAAATGTGACTCCACTTGCTCACAGTCACGACGTCACCTTTTTACCCTCTGTTCCCGAAGCCTCGGCTTTCTATATGAACAGGGTGCCAGAATTATCTTGGATACCTATCGAACTAATTTAGTTTTAAAACATTACTTGAAATGCCATACCGTAATGTTCAAACAATGCCCCAAGATTACAAAATTATTTATTTTTCAACTCATTTCACAGTCTTTTGAATTCTGGATCAATCTTGTAAATATTCCATCTCCTTCCAACACCGATGTACCTTTTACCAGAATGATCCCGAAATCCATGTCCTGACAAAAGAGAACGTTTCATGAAACTCTCAATTTTCTACATTTCATTTCCTACAATAGTTCCACTGAATTTTATTAAATAATCATTTTGCATTTATCATAAACTTCAGTTTATGAGTCCTTTTTTTGTTGTTGTTTGGGAGGAGGGATTAACTCTTTTATGCTACGGACTTAGTTATCAACCCTCATGCATAAAATATTCTGATGAGAGGATGCTTTTCATGTTATAAAATTCTCATGTACTTTTAGTATTTCAATGGGCATCTAAATCACACTACAAGGTAACTTCACACATCCTTATGCAGGTCCTGCATGTTTTCCCATTGTATTAGCCCAAAGGCCGACTCTAGGGAAATATACCGTGGGATGTTTTACATTCATAATCCAGTCGTTCATACAAATGGATGTTCCAAATTTGAAACGGTGACCTGAGGGTCCATGTACCTGGAAATTACTACAGGAGGCATCTATTTATGATGTCGGTAAATACAGTGCAACTGTTGGTCTTCACCCCTCCCCCTCCTCCTCCCCCTACCTCTCCTTACATAATGCTCCTTTCCCCTGACTCCTTTCTATTCCCAATCTTCATTCCCACCTTTCTTGACAACTCACACACCCCATACCTCTCCTCTCCTCTTCTCTTCTCTTATCTACTCTGCCTTTTTTTTCAATTTTATTATTCTCATTTGACCCCCTCCCCATCTCCTTTCCTTGCATACATAATAAATACATGGTTCATAGTTCCCTCGTATACCAGTCATGCTTTTAAAGGAAGCAATTTGCATGTCAGACAGATACCATGTGCTCTGCAAGTTCTTGGGTAGTCGTCTATTCCTTATTACGCGCGTGCGCTGTATACAATAGCACCGAGTTTGAAATGTCCCCGGTGTCTACCACGTCTCAGGTGTCCCCCCCCGCCCCCCCCCCATGTGCCACAAGTGAGCCAACGACGGCCGTCCGGTAGATGGCAGTGCATAACCTAGACGGAAATGATGACAATTGACGGAGATACCCGAGTATTTCAATGGAAATTTGTGAAACTGATGTGTTATATATATATATATATATATATATATATATATATATATATATATATATATATATATATATATATATATATATATATATATATAAAAAAAAAAATATATATATATATATATATATATATATATATATATATATATATGTGAAAACCATTGAATTTATTGCTTGACGGAAAAAAACCAAGAAACGCTCCCCTCTCATGTACGAACGAACGAAAGACGTCATTTCCGCCCACCATGGCATTTTGCGCCGAACACTGAAAGCTAAGTTCTTCTTATTTTACATCATTATTTTGTGGCCTCCTGCCATGCTGTATCGAACGATTTCATTCCTTCTGTTATATATAAAGGTGCTTATCACAATAATATTAATAATAATATTTTTACATTTCAAATATTAAGTATGCTTTTTAATTGTTTTTCAACTGAAAAAGCATAAATTGCATATTTTAACATTAGTGTACTTATTTGCTTCACCACACGTGCTGTATTGAAGGATTTCACTTGTTTTTATTGCAATTGTATACCCTGGAGAAAATTGAATGCAAAACAAATTTTTATGTCATGGATATATATATATATATATATATATATATATATATATATATATATATATATATATATATATATATGTATATATATATATATGCATATACATATACATATATATATATGCATATATATGCATATATATATATATATATATATATATATATATATATATATATATATATATATATATATATATATATATATATATATATATATATATATATATATATATATATATATATATATATCTTCTTCTTTCGGCTGCTCCCGTTAGGGGTCGCCACAGCGGATCATCCGTATGATCCGCATAGAGATTTTGGCACATGTTTTACGCCTGATGCCCTTCCTGATGCAACTCTGGTTGCCTCTTACCACACAGGGATATGGTACACCTATTTTAACTGGGGTATACACCGGCCCAGTGCACTGGTACTCACTTCGCCGACCTCGGAAGGATGACAGGCTGAGTCAACCCCCTGGTGTATTAATTCAGTGGCCCAACGGGCCTTGAACTCAGGACCTTTTGGATCCCATATATATATATATATATATATATATATATATATATATATATATATATATATATATATATATATATATATATATATATGTATATATATATATATATATATATATATATATATATATATATATATATATATATATATATATATATATATACAAATCAAAAGCACGCAATTATAAGTAGTTGTGGATTACCGATGCTCTAATATGAATACCGAGGCATGCATTATTATATTAAAAGCAGGAAAAGAAAGCGTAAAGATTTTAACTAGTACAGTATAATACCCATTTGGTCTGTATGGGAATAAGTCATTGTAATTGCAAACCACGTAAAGGTCGCATAAGGCCAGCAGGCAGTGGCATTTATGGCAAGAAATAGATCAGAATGTGAATTGTCCTTTGTCATTGCCTGGTAAGGGTACTGAGGGTGGGTGTGGGAGTGGTGGGTGGGAATGGGTTATCAATAATTAATTTTATTCACTAAAAAAAAGTACAAACAATGAGTGGAGTAATGCAGAAAATGAGGTTTACAAATGTTGCTGTCTTGCATACACACATGAAATTGGGGGTTGTGAGGAACCTCAATAAGATGTACACCTTTCAGAGGTCGAGGCCAAGGGAAATTGCAGACAGAAGAACGGAAAGTGAAAATTTTGATGCGACTCCGTTGAGTTTTATTTCCATAATTTTATAGACATTAATTGTACATGTGACGTAATCGAATCATGAATTGAGTCAATAAAAAAGTGACTTTGCTCCATTTCCTTGCCAGTCTTGTCTGAGCACTTGTCAAATCCCTCTGAGTGCCTCTGTCAGTCATATACACCGCAGGTTTGAATTATTTGTCATGAAATTTCGTTTTCTCTGTCGTGATGTCTTTATCCTTAAACTAATTACAATTAACTCTAATTAATGACAATTTGGTTTATGTTGAACAGGACATTTGGTCCTGATGAGATTTATTTTGAAAGAGTGTGAAAATAGGAACACAAACTTTATTACATTCTTCATAATGTAGAAAACTCATTACCAGATTATTCAAACGCTT
Source organism: Eptatretus burgeri (assembly GCF_056783735.1). Lineage (NCBI taxonomy): Eukaryota > Metazoa > Chordata > Myxini > Myxiniformes > Myxinidae > Eptatretus > Eptatretus burgeri. The sequence continues at coordinate 9,907,868 of NC_140965.1, read as the reverse complement.
TAGCAGTTATTTAATTAAAAAACTGTTTTTGATTTTTAAAAGAAATGAAAATTGAGATAAGAAAGAGAAGTAAGGGCAGAAGAGAGTGTGGGTATGGAAGGGAAAGTCTGTTGGGAGGATATACTCATGAAAGAGGGGTGGGGAGGAGGGGGAGTGGAGGTAGTCTCAAAAATTCTGTAATATTTGAAAAAAATAGATGTTCCCATAAGGCCTAAGAGAATGATGAGATTCGGGTAGAGGATGTTCACAAGAATGAACATAACCATTGACTGGTATTGAAACAGTCAGCCTGAGCAGATTCTATGGCTGGAGCCGGATCAAAAGATGTGCGAACCAACGGATTGCTGTCGTGAATGTCAAAAAAGATAACTTGCCTTGTGTTCGATATTTCACTATAAATGTGTGTAAGTAACGATCTCTTTCCAGAGAATTATTAGTCATTAAAAGTAGTGAGGACCATAATTTGTACATTGTAAAATGATTGCTCTGTTGAAAATCTCAAAGCCTCTGCTCTCATAACGAGGAAATGTAATAACAGGAAGAGCCACTTGGCTCA
>NC_140965.1:9847312-9904812 GCF_056783735.1 Eptatretus burgeri | reverse complement strand
CGAGACTCCCTCACGAGCCACATGTCCAGACAGCCGCAGCTGATCCTCATGGACTATGCAGGTAAGAAATCTCATTTGAGTCTCTCTTAGCAACTACTCGTTGGACATAAAGTCCGACCAGCGATAACCAAGGATTCTCCGAAGAGACCTGGTACCAAAGGAATTAAGTCTCTGTCTCAGATCCTTGGTCAGGGTCCAAGTCTCACATCCATATCGCATGAATGGAAGCACCAAGGACCTGAAGACTCGGACTTTCGTCCTCCCGCACAGGTACCTGCAGCGCCACACCCCATGATCCAATGTATCCATGAGTCCCCAGGCCCGACCCAGATGTCTGTTGACCACGGGCTCACAGCCAGCAGAGACATGAATATCACTGCCAAGGCAAGTGAATCTCTCCATGACCTCAACAACCTCACCGCAAAAGGTACAGACAAGATAGCAGCATCCAATATGTTAAGGAAAGCTTGGATCTCAGTTTTGACCCAGGAAACCTAGAATTCCAGTGGTTCCGACTCCTCATTCAGTGCGTTGAGGGCCCCCAAAAGGATATCTCGAGTCTCCACAAAGAAGACTGAATCACCTGCAAAATGAAGGTCAGAGATCTTGACATTCCCAAACGATGCACCGCAGCTTGATCTCTCCGACATCTTCCCTAGAATCACATGTACTGATACAAGTACTGAGACAACTGATACAAGATACAAGATCCATACAAGTCCCGAAAAGTGTGGGGTCAGTACACACCCCTACCGAACTCCAGTAACAAGTGGAAATAAGTTAGAGATGGTATCACCACATCTCACAGCACTGTAATTTCCAGAGTATAGTTCAGACATCAGATTGATCCGTTTTGGTGGCACTCACAAAGACCAAGAATCCTCCAGAGGACATCCCGATTCACTGAATGGAGCGCTTTACAGAGATCAACATCGGCTGCAAGCAGCCCCTGCCGAAACTCTTGACTGCGTTCGGTGAGGACCCGAAGAGCAAGGATACGGTCAATCATTGACTTCTTTGGTTTAAAGCCTGACTGCTCTGGATGCTGGTGCTCAAGCAGATGGTGTCGAACCCTATCAAGAATTATCCAAGCAAAGACCTTGCCCGGCACTGAGAGCAGCATCACCCCTCGGTAGTTGTTGCATTCTTGGCGATCACCCTTCCCTTTCCAGAGATGGACAACAAGGACCCTCTTCCAGTAAGTTGGGATGATGCCTGTGTTCCAGGCAGAGCACAGAACTGCATGTAAGGACATGAGTACAGCATTTCCACCAACCTTGAGAAGTTCAGCATGGATGCCACAGATCCCATGAGCTTTTGTCATTTCAACCAGTTCACCACAGTCTGTGTTTCCACAAATAAGGTGGATCACAGTTGATTGGAGGGTGAGCAATAGGGATAATAACACCTCTGACATCCAACTAGACAGCTGGTGGATCAGCCTCGTCCAGCTGCTCAAAGTAACCTGCCCAACGGGCCTTCACTTTGGAATCCTCTGTCAAGAGCCTGCCGCTCTCTGCTCTACCTGCAGTACACCGAGTGATGGGCTTGGATGAACGCAATGCGTGAATTCCCCTGAAAGGAGGACACGAATCACTTAACCACAGGTGATGCTCTAACCTCTCACAGATTCCTTGCACATTGGCCTCCTTGTTCACTCTTAGCACACGTACAGTTTTATGCCTCAGCTCCCAAAACAGCTCCACTCTGCCATTCAGCCTGGCCGTGTGACTCTGGTCAATGGTATCCAGTGTCCCTTGACAGAAAAAAATCTTCTTCGCCCTACGATGAGTTCCAAGACAACCACCGGCAGCATCAAGGATGGTTGTCTTGAAGGCACTCCACAACTCTTCAGTATTCTCCAAAACACCCAGACCACCCAAATCCCCACTCAGCCTGTTCAGAAACTCCTCAGCTACCCACTCATCCTTGAACTTGCCAACATCCTGCCTTGGCTGCGATGCTACCATTCTCCTGGATTTATGCTGCAACTTTAGAATTGCTACATCAAGCCTGTGGTCAGTGTTGAAGAACTCAGCACTCCGGTAGACCCTGCTGTTCTGTATCATCCTCCAGCGATACAGGAAGCATGATTTCTGGTGGGGAAGAGACATAGCACAATCTTATAACAGGATGAAAATGGAACGAGAGGAAATAATCTGATAAGTTTTAGATATCTGAAAAGAAAATCGTAATACAGACTGATAAACAGCAATCTCACAACAATGTATCAATGGTACGGCCAGATGATGGTCCATCCGAGGTACATCGGGACTCGTGAATGTAATTAGTGGGAGAAGGCATACATTGTGATGTGTTTGTTCAAAATAACGTCGACACCAAAATAACGTCATATATATATATATATATATATATATATATATATATATATATATATATATATATATATATATATATATATATATATATATATATATATATATATATATATATATATATATATGTATCTGTGAAAAAAAGTGAAAATATGCAAGCACATTACCGGCTCGGTAAGGTCAGGGCGAATGTCTAACCTGCGTGATATTATTATGTTTGATTGCTTTAATTGACTGGAAATTATCTGTGTTGAATGATGAAGCACTGCATTAACAGAGGAAGCTCACAGTGTGTCAATGTAAATCGAAAATGAAAGAACAATGTAAAACAAGAGTGAGAATTGCCCTGCAATACATGTCCCCTTCTGATGTGATATTTTCTAAGTCCAAAAATGGCATAACTCTGTGAAAAATTGATGAAACACCCTGAAACTCGAGTTCGTTCTGTAACTTATCATAATAAAGCTGTGTACCAAGTTTCAGTTGAAGATATAAGAGGGTATGGGAAAAAAGTGTGAAAAACCCCATGTGGATGGACAGACGGAGAGCAAACCTATAGCCCCTCTGGTGAAACCGGGAGGGAATGATAACTTGGAAACAATGGAAGAGATCTCTGGAATTCTCAAAAAAAAAAAAGATAACCCAGCATGTTGAGTATCAGTCTTGGACATGTCCCTTTTTTTTGCCCTAAGGCATCATTGGCAAGAAATCAGCTGAAAATCGAGAGGATCCCTGACCGTACTCGAGTCTGCCATCTTTTGGGATCTAGCCTTGCTCATCAGAGCGGCCTACTAATACACACTCATTAGAATGCGCACCGAAGCATGTGATTAAAGCCTTCGCCACCACTGCTGTTAATTGCAGGCGTGATGAACGACGCACTAGGCTATATAAGGTGGTGCTTACTGTCCGAACAACGAACAGATATCTCTCGCATTAATGCTGCATGGGAATGTTAATTGGGAATTGGGGACATCGCTGGGTGGTCAGGAGGGACGTGGTGTGGTGGAGTAAAAGCTTCAGAAATTTTCTTCTTGTATACATTTCAAATATCACAGGAAGCACCACTTGAGTGACTTGTGGTTGGTGTCCAGTTGGTATCTCACGTGTCTCATTTGGCTTGTGAAAATGCAACCTTTTTCTTTTGGAAATGCTCCACTCTGAGTGTGTGATCGTGTTGGCCACATGAGACTGTTAGTGAGTCCGATGAGGGCTTGATAAAAACAGCCACCATCTGCTCTGATACGACTACAGGTTTGTGCTGCAGAGTTTTTGTTTCCCCCATGTGTTGTTTCCCAAGAATCAACTGGTGGGATCCACAGAAACTTGGCTCTGTGACACAGCAATGGAGTGGGGATGTGTTGTTGGCATCGCAGTGTGGATGCAATCCATAAGCTTCATCAACACAATTTACCTGCAAAGGGGAAAAGTTGTTCATCGAGGTGAGAACGGTCTGTAGTTGATGATGTCAAATCTGTTCTTGCACCAATTACTTTATGTCTAGCTTGGAGTAACCTGAGCTCTGTAGCTCATCCTAATAAACTCGATTGTGTTACAGATAATATATTATCTCAGCAAAACAGATTCCACCCAGCATGGGTATAAAATAAACGGAAGCTTTCAAAATCCCCGAATATAGATTATGTATAAGCAATGGAACACCTCCAGGGATCATAAGTCAAGGCTAACTCAATTTCATGGCCACTCACTACAATTTACACTTCCTGTATCTCTAACTTATCATCACTATTATTAAACACACCTGATTTGTGAGTTATCCTCCCTAATTGGTGTTGCAGCTTCAAATACTGGAAATACATTTTCACTTTCCTTGTTTTTACATTCGTGGTTCATGATTATTAATTAACTAATCAATGTTTCGTCATTGCTTCGTGCAAGTCCAGAAGTCTTTTGGACGTTTAGTTTTTCCTTTACCTGAGCACCTTCACTCCTGTGGGACATGTGCTCACTGTATTCCACTGAAAGCTTCATTAATTGCTTCCACGCTGATTATATATAGCTTCCATGGCATCACAACTCCCGTTGTGTCTCACTCTGGGCTGCTGATGCAACTTTTCCCTTTTAAACATGTAACTTACCTTACTATCGTCTGCTCATGCAAAACGGCTGCCGCACGTAAATCGGGGGAATGCCATTTTGGGACGCATGCACGGTGCCTTTACGGATGGCCGGATGGCCGTAAACATGCCTATAAAGGTTAAGCCAGTATTGACCAGAGCATAAAGAGAATGCGATAGCATTTGGGTCATTTTTCACTCGTGAGTGCTTTTTTGTACCGAGACCGGATTAATTTATCAAGCTCAGAAGATGCATGGCACAAGATCTCCACTGAAAAACACACATACATATTGCATGGTTGAAAGGAAAACCCATGTAAACATTTGAATGCTGTACACTTTTATTCCTCCACCCTCCTTTTTTTAATATGCTTCCAACACGTGCTTGACAAAAGAGATTTTCTGGACAGTTGCTACATGAATAATTCAGTCGAACTGCAGATCCTCCAACATATTGTTTGTGTCGATCACGAGGAATGTAATATTTCTTAGAAATGAAATGGTTTCCTGCTTATAATTACAAATTGTGAGCTTCCTTATTTGATACTTGACGTCCATAACGATGGAAAAAATGTACAGCCGTGTCACACCAAAAATGCCGGCAAAATCCAAGTTGCGTGCAACGCTGGCATTGCTCAATGTTGTGCAGTTGCGTGCAGTGCTGGCATTGCTCATTGCATTGTAGTTGCATGCATTGCTGGCATTGCTCATTGCATTGTAGTTGCGTGCATTGCTGGCATTGCTCATTGCATTGTAGTTGCGTGCAATGCCGGCATTGCTCATTGCATTGTCATTGCGTGCAATGCTGGCATTGCTCATTGCATTGTAATTGTGTGCAATGCTGGCATTGCTCATTGCATTATAGTTGCGTGCAAAGCCGGCATTGCTCAATGTTGTACGGTTGCATGCAATGCCGGCTTTGCTTTTAGTTGCCGTTCACATCAAAGCGATGCCAGCAAGTTGGTAGAAAAATGTCGGCATTTTGTTGGAAGCTGGTGCGATGTGAATGGGGCCCAAGTTCGTAACAGGGCCGAGGTGAGACGAGGCCAACTTTGAGTTCATTTTCTTCAACAAGTTTGAGTTGTTAAGTTCTTTGGTGTTAACTCAAACAAACATACATTGAAGTGCACTTTTTTCACGCTTTGGTGATCACTCAAACGGAACCCTTAATGTTTCTTTACAGCAGCAACCCTTGCCCAGCGCTTCCACGACAAACATTTCACTGAACTCCTGAGAGCTCCGTCCCACATACATGCTCAGAAACATTTTACCTCAAATTGAACAACCTTTGGAGCCTCACAGACCATTATGTTCAATGTTTAATTACCCTGCACACGCAAAGCAAAAAGCGGGATAAGGCAAATGTATTTGTCCGTCTGTCTGTCCCTCTGTAAGTCTTATCAGTTTATGATTGTCAGTTCATGATCGAGGAACACTTGATCTAAATTGAACGTTATCATTTATTTTGAACATGAATCATGACATGAATCGGGGAATACAAATCTGCCATTTTACACTACTTTGGATTTTAATTCGTCCTGATCGCACGTGCCCAAAGAGGAGTGAGATTATTTTTTTTTTACTCTATCTCCCTGCTTGGCAGTCAAACAAAATTGGAAATCATTTAAAAAATAAAACTTACTGGATATAAGGATGGTATAAAGGACACAAACAACAGGTGTGAAGAATTACTGTAACATGTTAAATCAGGTGCTGTATTAGACACTGTGTCAACGGCGGTAAAGTAGCGGTAAATTCCGTCATTTTTTTCTCAATACGGCTTTTACAATTTTTAACTTGAACACCGTCGAACACAAATCGCCTTCTTCTTGCTTCCAAGAACCTCCAGTTTAGCAGTACTTGGACATGTTACATAAGGTAGTGCATAAGAATGATGTATAAAACTGCTTCAATAGTGCTAAACTTCTGGAATTTTTTTTGAATGATCTTTAAAATCATTATTTTATTTAAATTGAACTTTATACTTGAACACTGCATCGGGAAACGTGTTCTCTGAACTTTCTCGTTTCTTCGAGACAGTCATACCTCAATAGAGCAGGTCTGTACAACCTGAAATGTGCTCTGCAGACCCACAATATTGTTCTGCCCCATTAATGTTTTTTCTTCTTCTGTCCAAATTATAAAATAGGTAAATTTGCAAATAAAAGTCTGAATGTTGTTGTTGTTGTTGTTGTTGTTGTTCTTCTTCTTCTTCTTCTTCTTTGTCAGATTGCCCTTGACACGACATAAGGCAGTGGGACATCATATCTGTTCTGTTTCCGGGTTCCATCACGGTACGATTTAACTCAAACGGTGAATAATTTTTGATTTTTCCACAAGTATGCTGATCGTCGATGTGTTCTTGGTGCTTGTATAGTTATATAAACCGAGATGGTTTCATACTACGCCAATGGTGGAAAGACCCTAAGTTTGCAAAAAATTGGATGAGGTTTGTCCGAAATACCCGTGTGTGGATGTTCGTTTTTGTGGTTAGAACACTTTACAGAGCACTGTTATGGAACAACAGAGATGGCTAGATCTTATGCTTATCCACCGCAATTGAGAGAGGATGCCATCTCTGTGATTAAGTGGAAGAAACGGCCATCGCTCGAAACAGTCACACCATCTCAACCCAGCTACCGGCACATGAACACTGCGATTTGAGCGGTGAATCAAACACTTGTTGCCAATGCCCAGTAGTGACCACAAGAGCACCTGAAAATAATGATCTATCATCAACACAAATTTCTACAAATCAAATGAACCACCAACTATTTATAATGCAGAGAAAGTATGCATGCATCATCATCTACTCCTTTGCGAGGATTTGATGTAGCACGCTAAAACTTTCAGGCCCCTCCTTTCAGCCCACCCCCAATCCAAGCACCACTCCCCCCTCCCCAATGCCCTATCAACCATCACCTCTCACCCCCCTTCCATCATCCCCCCACAATTCCCCATCAACCCTCACCCCCCACAATACCCACCACCATCCCACTCACCCATTCTATCATCCCCCCACAACCCCCCATCACCCCCACAATACTCAACACCATCCCACCCCACCTCCACCATCCCTCCACAATCCCCCATTACCCCCACAATACCACCACTGCCACACATCTCCCTCTACCCCCGAGCACCACTCCCCCTCCACTGGGGCGGAACATTGACACCTCACGGACATGACTGTGGGACACGGCACAGACATGGACTCAAATGACATCCGAGGAAAGTATGAAACGGGTAATATACAAGACACCTTATCAGCCTACGATGGTGGGACAAAGCATTTGTCGCCCATTTTGTCCGTATTGTCTGAGTGTGGCTGGACGGTGCCCGTGCTTTCAGGCGATGATGGGTATTTCTGCTCGAGTAACATATAAACCGATTTATCAATAAATATAAAATCCCTCCCTTATAAACCATCAATTGAGTGGAAAATCAAACCCTACCAAGCTGGAGTGAACGTGCGACCAGCTTCCACCTTCTTTATCTGAATCACTCGCACATGGTTTGAAATGATACGGCTCCACAATCCCTCCAAAAGCGTTTCCATCACTAATTTTGTCTCCTTCAAAATCCCACCGATCAGTTTTAACAATCTGAGAACCTTCAGAGTTGTGAAAGATGGTGGAATCAGTATCTGAATCCGAGCTTGACGTGCACTGTTTCTCTATGCAAGCCATCATTCGGATCAATATGGCTTCCAGATGTGACGTCACTGGTGAAATAGAATATACACTCTTGGGCTTTTTTCGACACTTTGTTATTGGCAAAAAGATTTCAATTTTTTTTTCCCTTCAAATTAGACCATGATTAGTTTGTCTCAATGGTTTTCAGGAAAAAAAGCAAAACATTTATCACCATGATTATTTCTTTGTTTGCAAAATTTGTTGAATACGAGGAGGTATACCATTTATCTGACTGTTCAATTTTGATTTGTGATTGACAATGTACTTTGTTCGTCTTTTTTGTTGTTTTTCATTCACAACAGCCAGAAATAGGCCAGTCAATCTGGTGATATTATTTACTTACTTACCTCTTCATCCTATTGGGACATAAGGCTGCTACGAGCCTTCACCATTTATCTGTATCCTTGGCTACATTCCATGCCTCACACCATGGTAGACGCATCTCGCCCGACTCAGCCACCACAGTCCTATGCCAAGTTGTTTTTGGCCTGCCTGGTTTCCTCTTTCCTGATGGTGTCCATCTCAAAGCAACATTGGGGATTTGGTCAGTGGACAATCAAAGCACATGGCCAAGCCTTCTGAGGCGGAGACGCTTGATTTTAAGGGCAATGCTGTGGCCGCCAGTTCTTTCATGCAAGTCTTTATTGATATCTTATTGGGCCAGAAGATATGGCAGATTTTCCTCAGGCTTCCATTGTGGAAGGACTCTTCCTTGCTCGTGTCTGACTTGATTATTCACCAACACTCAGAGCCATATAGAGGACCAGACTTGACAATGCTGTCATCGAGTCTCATTTTTGTCTTCAGGCTGTACTGCTTGGACATCCAGATGGGATGAGGTTGAGCGAATGCATTATAAGCTTTGCAGAGTCTTGCCTTGATGTCTCTCTTGGCTCTATTGTCTTTGCTGATGAGATTGACTTGGTATGCAAAATTATCTCCAGTCTCTAGAGCTTCTCCATTTACTCTAACGTGTGCATAAGGCATGGCATTGATGTTCATCACCTGGGTTTTGGTGGTACTCATGTTGAGACCTGTCCTTCTGGCAAAGTTGACTCATCTGTCAGATTTTTTTTCTTGCAGATGGGTATGCCTCAATGACAAAACAGCTAAATCATCAGAAAAGTCTGTCTTCAAGTTTGGTGAAAAGGGTCCACTGGATGCCTCTATCTGATATGGTGTTCCTAATGATCCAGTCGATGGCAATCAAAAAGAGGATATGTGACATGATACAACCTTGGTGTGGTGACCTTCTGACTCCACAAGGAACCACTCTGATAGAGTTGTTCATGATTACACTGCATTCCGTGTTATCTAGTGATTATAATCCAACGTCATTTGCAATCGCATTCACTCAAGTATTTTCCACTCCAAATATAGTGTAGAATGACGTACTAAAAGTCTCGGGAAATCAAAACATTGGAACATTTCCATTTTTGGCCTGAGTTTAGGGGTACCGTTACAAACAAAAAATGTCAATCAAAATTTAGGGGGAGGGCTTAGAAATATGGCCATGTCTTTACCAATTCTCAACCAATCCTGAATATTAAGGTATCAGGAGATTTGTGTTGAAAACACATTTCAAACTATACATCATACCAAAGCATTAGAGCATTCTTTATTTGGCCTCTGTTCTCGGTAACATTGCAAACCAAAAAGTTTGCCAAAGTTTTGGGGTAGGGGTTGCAAATATCATCTTATCGAGATTTTGCAACATCTGGATGGGTCCAACCACCAAAGTGATTGTTCAGAAAGTTCTGCTTCCGATGATCATGTGTCAGAGCCCTCTGAATACAGCGACATTGAGGTTACTGCTGTGATTCTTCCCCCGGCTGCTCACACTGTTTCACCTCAAGACCATGTAACATCCAACACCGATGAGAACGAGCAGCGTGGAAGATGTGGTCATGGTCATTTTCATAACTGTGGTCAATATAAAGAACAAAGTGGAGGACATGGCCATGGGAGAGGATGATTGACCCAGGAACTGCCTGTTGCAGCTGATCGAGAAATACTTGTCACAAATGGGACTGTGTGGCAAAAAGACCCCCCAGCTGTTAGACGATGCCGAAAACGAGATACAATTAGAAGGCCTCCAGGCATAATAAGAGAAGTTCGATGTGCCTCCATAGAAGAATGTTTTCATTTTTTTGGACACCTGTAATGATCGACATTGTTGTGTTGGAGACAAGCAGGGAAGCCAATCAATGGAAAGGAACTTGGCTTGCGTGTGTGATATTTAATGAAAAAAACATTGACCATTTAGCATTCATATTGCAGATAACTATTCCTTATGACATTATCTCAACCTGATTGGATCACGGCTGTGATTCGCTAAATTGTGTTGCCATGCCAACCGTCTCATTTACTTGGCGTGTTTCAAAAACCATTCAAGAAAGATTTAGCTATCATATTACACAGATCTGTTCCTCATACCACCCAAAAGGTGGAAGACCTTGAGTATCAGCTCCTTGTTCTTCCTGTGGAACTGCCTTCTTGAGTCATTTGTCTTGAACTCTTCCTGAAAGGATTTCAACTCTACTGCCTGCCAGTATACAGTAGGTCTCTCCCATTTCCACAACTGAGCTTTACAAGACCTGCTGAGACCATGTTGCCACCATTCTCCTGCAATACTTCTATTTGTGCTGCTCTGGTGCATCCTTTATTTGTCGTTCCACCATTATCCTTTCGACTCATCTTGTTTGGTGATCCATTGCTTTCTGTCGTTGCACTCTTCCACAAACAAACCTCTATTAACTCAGGGGGTGGACACTTATCCAACCAAAATATTCTAGTTTTGTAGTTATTAATTAATATTCTGAAATTTGTAGAATTTGTTTTTCACTTGGAAGTTGTGGGTTTACGATGTGTAAATAAAGGTGGAAAAACTCTGATTTAATGCAATTTAATTCCAGTCTAAAAGGCAATAACAGGTGAAAATTCTGAAATATGCACTGTATATCACAAAGAAAAACATGCTTCCAGTTATTTCAGACTTCTTTACCCCAGTTGCAGTGACTTAGTATATTTCCTTTCCTTTTTCTTGGTTTACTTTTGTTGCTATAAAAGCAGAAATATATTTTATGCAGTGTTGAAATTGACTTGATTTTGAAGGAGAGTAATTGAAAAATGGATGATAATATGTTTTGAACCTGCGAGACTTGGACTGGAAAGGAGGCAGATTACACTGGGCTGCATTTGAAATTTTTTTTCAGAGGTCTAGGTTTTCTCAACGGTTCCTACATGCTTTTTGCATGCTGAATTCAAAAATGTATCTAATTTTGCTCAATCAGGTCAAGTTTTTAAAATCTCAATTTTAAGGAAAAAAAATAATCAAAATTTTTGTTTTTTTAATATGCATTTTTTAAATTCAAAATCAGACTTACATTGACAGAAAATGTACAAACTATACATATAATGATACACAAGTAAGTACACTTAATGTGGAAGAAAGTGCCTTCTCAATTACTTTCATTTCAATTTCAGGAAAATATAGATAAATCGTTGTTTCTGGCAACACCCAACTTCAGTCGCTCTAGCAGTCGCTGTTTTCCTTCGTCTTTTTAATGTTGAATGTCACATTAACGGTACTTGTGTGTCATTTTATATATAGTTTGTACATTTTCTGTCAATGTAAGTCTGATTTTGAATTTAAAAAATGCAAATTAAAAAAACAAAAAATTTGATTATTTTTTTTTTCCTTAAAATTGAGATAGCATTAAAACTTGACCTGATTGAGCGAAATGAGATACATTTCTAAATTCAGCATACAAAAAGCATACAAGGGCAGTTGAGAAAACCTAGACCTCTGAAATGATGCAGACCAGCGTTATCGGCCGGGAAGTGCTCATGGAGAAATTGATGCATTCAGACAGCTTTACAGATTTGATTTAGTGAGGAAACAAGAAATGGGTTAAAACTGGAGCACGTGCAAATAAATGGTAGAGCATATGGCCAAAGGTGAGGCCAGTGAAAAGTCAGGAAAATGTCTGAAAATGACCCCTACCAGCCTGCACTCACCTATTAGAAGTTTAACAAGCAAGAGGTACTTTGGATGTATAAAGTTTGAGAATCTCCATCATTAAGGGAAGCACATATTTATCAATAAGACTTTGTTCCACAGAGAGGGCATATTCTATAGCTCTACCGATGAAGGTTTTGTACGCTGGGAGTAGTGCAAAGTTACCTGTGAAGTATTTGGCAAGGTGCAGTATTTCCAGCCGAAATCCATCCTGAAGGCCGGTCCATCATGCCTTCCAGTCGAAAAATATTAACTCCAGATTCAAAGTTCAAACTCTCGTGGAGACTTTTGTTGGTGATATCAACAGGATTCTATACAGGGCTCTTCACAAAGCTTGGCAAATAAAAACATAAGGTACGAGTTACTGGGGTTAAAAGCCTTGATTTTCAGGGTCAGCAATGGCACAGTAAACCATTATAGACGATGATTTATTCAGACCCATGGTGAAAAGGTGTAAAAGGTTAAATAGATAGCTTTGTTGTTAACTTATCAAGTTCAACATTCCCACAGGATTAATTCCAGTCTCTGGCTTTTATAACCTGAAATACTTTGAAGCGGTTTCGGCAATCTCCAGTCTGTATCCCATTCAAATCTTTGCCCGTGGAAACCCTACCTTTACATTGAGGTCGATCAAGCGGTACCAGATAGCTGCCGTTTGCAATCAACTGAAACTAGACAGGAAATGACAGATGTCTTCATTTTCGGATCCTCCAGCAGGAAATTGGATGAATGACAAGTTTTCTGCATCAGTGGAAACTCCATTTTCTGGGTATTTAGAGACGTTGGGAGTAATTTTTCAGCTGCAATAGGTCTTTGTACAATATGCTTCAGTACCTAATGAACGATCATGTGCACTGCCTAAAACTGGAATTTTTTTTTCCGAGATAAGCTTACCGTCTAACGCTGATGTATTATCCGTGTTAACGGAAGCTGGAATCAATTTTATTCGCCACCTTTCCTTTTTGTGTGGACCACTTTCGCTGAAACAGAAACGTTCTGCATATAACCCTTTCATGAGCCAAATGAAAATCACTCAAATTAAGTTATTTTCAGTAATGAAGTGATTTTTCTGGAATTAAAATCAATTTTATTTTGTTATTGATACATAGCATCAAAAACTTTTCATAGGGAGCGATGAAGAAGTTGATTGAAAGCCCACAGTTTTAAATGACTGCGTAAGCAATGACTGCTTCATTAGCTCCTTCCAAAAGGCAGCACCAGTATGAACGAGAAGGCTGATAGATTGCCATTATGTGAGTTTGGGGAGTGCTGTGTGTGAAGAGAATGGGGATGGTTAGCATGTGCATGTGGGTATCTGGGCTGAGTTCAGTCACCTATAATTTCCCACGAGATTTGGTCCAGAAAGCAGGCAGGACTCCAACTGTGATTCACTGAGCATGGGAGACACCTAAGCTTGTCTGACATTTGTGTACATCGCTGAGCGAAAGATACAATGTTGAATTTCTAATCTTTTTGGGCATCTGGAAATGCTACAAACAGCTGTTGTATCATTCATTTGAGCCAGTGGTCACATGGTGGTTGGTTTGTGGATCTGCAGCATTCAAGACCTGTCTCGAGTCCAAAATCCATTTTGTGTTTTCATCTTAGCACTTTGCTGATATATACATATATATGTACATATATATTTGTTCTTGTAATTCATATGAAAGTACACCCATGTGCCTTAATGTCTTCGTGATATGTGTAATGTGTCCCAAGCTCAACCATGAGCCTTATTCCACTGAACAACAGCAACAATGTCTTCGGAAGACTTTTCGGAAGCATACAATCCGATTTCCATCAAATTCAATCCCCCAAAGTCCAAACCTATCGCCGTGACAATCATCAATGTCTGTGCTGCTGTTAATTAGGTTTCCAATGCACGACATGAAGAATTATTTTCTGATTGCACCTTGCACTCCAACTTGCCTGAACATTGTGTGGATTGTCTGATAAAACCATGGCCAAGGGATCAGTAACACCTGAGAGTGCTCATTATTAGCACCGCATATGCAGCCATGAGCATGCGAGGCATGATCGCATTTTAGCTTCTGCACCATGAACATAGATATCATTATGCTGAATGAATTTTCCAAGTGGGGGAAAAAAAAACCCTCAGTAATCTATATAAATCCTCAGTCTCTTTTGAGTCGTGTACGTTATTATATGGCTCGATCAAATTCTTGCACTTCTCAGCCTATTGTCTGAGACGTTAAGATTTACACTGTATCTACAGTGTTGTAGACTCGCCTTCTTGTCGGCCACCCATCAATGCTCAAACTACCTAAAACTCCCTCAACATCCCGAAACCCCTCCATCTCCATAACTTCCAGGTACCTATCTAATTCTAATTTAAACTTACCTACTGTTTCTGCTGCCACTACCTTTCCAGGGAGGCCATTCTATGTACTAACTACTCTCCGAGTGAAAGTCCCCTGCCTTACTACCGTCTTTACTCTCCTCTTCTTTACTCGCAGGCTATGGCCCCTGGTCCTGTCACTGTCTACTCTGTTAAATAATTCATCTGCACTTATTTTATCGATACCTTTCATTATCTTAAACATCTCTATCATATCTCCTCTTAACCGCCTCCTTTCTAGTGTATAAAGCCCTGTCTCCTTCAACCGCTCCTCATAACTGAGTCTAGCTAGGCTTGGAATCAATCTAGTATCCCTGTGCTAAACCCTCTCTCTGGCATCTATGTCCTTCCTGAATTGTGATGACCAGAACTGCACACAATGTTCTAGATGTGGCCCTCACTAAATTCCTGCACAATGTTAACACCACCTCTTGATTTATAATTGATCCCCCTCCTTATACAGCCTAAAACCCTATTTGCTTTACCTATAGCTGCCTGGCACTGTGCTGTCCACTTACCTCCCATATCTATTCCCACCCCCAGATCCTTCTCCTGTGTGACACACTCCAAAATTACCCCTTACATCCTGTATTCTCTATTTTCATTGTTCTTTCCCATCCCCAACACCTTTACACTTGCTCAGGTTAAATTACATCTGCCAATCTTTTGTTCAATCGATGCAAGTATCAATACTTTCCTGATCTGATCACCACCTTCTCTGCTATCCACATTACCTCCAAGCTTTGTGTCATCTGCAAATTTGGAAAGCTTACTCTTTACCCCATTATCATAATCGTTGATGTAAATAATGAATAATAATGGTCTGAGTGCTGATCCCTCAGGTCCCCGCTACTTACATCCTCCCAGCAAGACATCCACCCACTCACAGCCACTCTTTGCTTCCCATCACTAAGCCAGTTTGCAATCCAATTAGCTACCTTACCAGCCACTCCACAAGCCCTCACTTTGGCTAACAACTCCCAATGTGGTACCTCATCAAATGCCTTCGTAAAGTCTAGATATACGATGTCCACTGCCTTTCCCTCGTCCACCCAATCAGACACTGCTACATGGAACTCTAAAATATTTGTTAAACAAGAACTACCTTTGGTAAACCCATGCTGACTACCTTTAATTAGTTTATTCTTGTTTAAATGGTTCCTCATCTGGTCCCTAATTAATGTCTCCAACACCTTCCGCACAACTGAAGTCAAACTAACAGGTCAATAGTTTCCCAATTCTTCTCTGGATCTTTTCTAAAATAATGGTGTTACATTTGCTTCTCTCCAATCTTCCGGTATCTATCCTGACTCGAGTGAACTGTTGAAAATATCCCCCATTGACACACATGAAAATATCCCCATGTGTACTCATACCATACGTGAAATCTATGCCATTTCAAGATTATGGATTGGTCGTAATAGTTCCCTCAAATATCCAGCAGTGTATTCCTTATGTCAGAAAAATTTTGAACCGCTGCATATTCCAGAAAAAATATTTTATTTGAAGAATATAATTTTTATTTATTAATTCATTGAAAATCGCCCAAAACAAGGCGAAGAGACACTAAATGTGTTGAGCTGCAGAGTAAAAGAAGAAGAGGAAAAACTGGCAAAACCTTCAGCTACCTAGTCCTGAAACAAGGAAACCTCCACACAGGACAACTGTGCAGGAAGGGGGAATAAATACCTGCTTAAATGAGGGATTTATGCAACAGTCAAGATTTAACAAGAAGTGTGTGTGTGTGTGTGTGTGTGTGTGTGTGTGTGTGTGTGTGTGTGTGTGTGTGTGTGTGTGTGTGTGTGTGTGTGTGTGTGTTTATGCACATGTCAGTTTGTAATCTCAAATTAAGTTTGGCTGATGTTAAGGCTGATGAACCAGAAGCACCCTCAACTCTGTAAGCTGGTACAAAAATTCTGTATGTGTAGATATATATATATATATATATATATATATATATATATATATATATATGTATATATATATATATATATATATATATATATATATATATATATATATATATATATATATATATATATATATTGTTGTAGATTTCCGCCCGTCCGGCGTGCGGGCAACCGCCTTTAGCTCAATTGCGGCTGCGCGTGCCCACCGAACAAGCAATCTAGTCGCAGCTTCCGGATCAACGCCGAAACCCAGCTACGGGTGTTTTTAACACACCATAAACCAGCCAACTCTTCTGTCCACGTGCTACAGGGTCGATCGCGGAATTGTCGATGCAGCTAATTATTCGTGCAGACAGAAATGCCGGGAGTTTATACCTCGACGGAGGCTGCACGAAAATGAGCCGCTTAAGCAGCTCGTTCCGTTTGCGATTGCCGAGCGGTTTTATATCGCCAAGCCCCGTCGGACCAGATGTACGTTTTATCGGTTTATAATCAGCCAGCTAATATCCCGAATGCAATTATGGCAGTCAATGGCAGAAAGTAACACGACGAGCAAATTAACATTCAAAAATGTGGAAAATTTATTCAAACATAAGCAATGCAATGAATGGGGGGGGGGGGGTGGGGAAAAAGACACGAGCAAAAACCTACAGCCGATGTCTATTATGTAATATACATGCACTTAATCAGTTTGTTACTTATGGACAAGGCAACACAGACTTTCATACAAAACCTAAGAAAGAAAGGAAGAACCAGGCTCGTGTGCCTTTATAATTTGCTCAGAGCCGGGATGACCGAAGGGGCTCCGAGAGACCGAGCGGCCTACCTGGTCACCCTCTTGGTGACTCGCTGGGTCCTGGTTCGGCGACCCTCGACGTCTTTGCCCGGACCCCCGAGCTCCGACTGACTCCCTTGGTCATTGGGAGTCAGTCAGCTGATGAAGTCGCCGGTGGCATTATGTTTTCAGGTTGTCCGTCCGTCCGTCCATCCGTTCGTACTTGATCACAACCTTTATCACCCGGTACGTACCAAAGTTTGTTCACAGCATTAAAAAAATTCAGGCTCGAAGATGACACGATATTGTATAACTTTCTTGAATACCCCAGGATTAAAAAAAAAATTCCCTTTTGTGAGGCGTTCTTTTTTTGGTAAACAAGATCAAGGCTCATGGAAGAGTTGAAACACTGAACGCATCAGGATGTAACAGCAAAAGAGGAACAGCAGAGAGAAAGGGGGGAGGAAACACCAACAGCAGGGCCAAGGGACAAAATAGACAGAGATGGAAAAACAAGGGATGTGGGTAGCGATGAGGGGAAGTGGAGAATGCAGGGGGTGGAAACGATGAATACAGAAGCATCTCAGGAAGGAAAAAAATGGAAATTTGGGGATGGGGAGGGGGGGGGGAGCTTGAAGAAGAATGATCACATATGACAAATAGGGAATTCATAGAACATGATACCCCATGCAGTGCTCTACTTCAATTTAAATAATATAATGATTTTAAACATCGTTACGAAAAAAATTCCAAAATTTCACGCTATTGAAACCATCTTAACTAGAGGGGGAGCACTCGGTAGAGTGCAAAACCTCCGCCGCCAATACTGCAGGGTCACTTAAGTGAATCTGATATCCTATTCATTGTAGGTCAAAATGGATCTGACTCTACTGAACCACGATTGAATAAACTAAACTAGATCGATGTGCATGTAGAAATGCCCCCATAAAATCGAAATTTTTTGGAAAAAAAAGTTGCAAAATTTGTTTGTTTTTTTCTCTAACAAATTTTTTTGGGGGGGTTGGAAATCACTTAAAACATGTAGAAATGCAAAAACAAAAATTCAAATATTTTTCAAATAAAATCGAAATTTTTTTGAAAAAAAGTTGCAATTTTTTTTTTCTGTAACATTTTTTTGGGGGTTGGAAATCACTGAAAACATGTAGAAATGCAAAAAAAAAAAAATTCAAATATTTTTTCCAAATTGCCGCCATAGCGGCCATATTGGACTTTGGACAAAGTCCAAAATCTAATGGCATGATCCTTGGACCATACCCATTCCCCCAACCAAGTTTCGTCGAAATCCGTCCAGGAGTTTTTCCGTAATACTGTTCATAAACAAACAAACAAGCAGTCATAGACTGGTACTTACGAAATCGTCAACTTGACCTCTGACCTTGTCTAATAAAAGCTGTCTCTCGAGAAGGTAGCGACGCAAACCAGAAGTTTCTACAATGATTCTGTATCAAACCATCAAAAATCGTAACGTCGACCGAAGCAAAAATCTCCATTTCTCCACGCAATTATACCTTAACGTAACTCAACGACGCGTCTGCTCGAGCGCACTGCACCATGGGACGACCCGTGACGTGTCGAGTGAAATATTTTTTATACAATCTTAAAACGTCTCCAAAACATCCGATTTTTACCCGAATTTCTACAACCGAGTTTTAAGCGTCCTAAGCGATCACAAAAACCGAAGACAAAATTAAAATCGAAATTAAAATGAACTCGTAATGTCGAGCGAAGCAAAAATACTCCATTTCTCCACGTGAATTTACGGAATTATGTTTGACCTCACTGTGACCTTGACCTTTGACCGATTTTGACCAAAATCTAATCAGCACTAGCCATCACCCTCCTGAATCACGTGGTGTAATTTGACATTGGTAGCTTCTTCCGTTCTCGAGTTATCGTGCCTACAAACTAACAAACAAACAAACAAGCAGTCATAGAATCGTACTTACGAAATCGTCAACTTGACCTCTGAACATGTCCAATAAAAGCTGTCTCTTGAGAAGGTAGCAACGCAAACCAGAAGTTTCTACGATGATTCTGTACCAAACCATAAAAAATCGTAACGTCGACCGAAGCAAAAATCTCCATTTCTCCACGCAATTATTTTATATTATTTTATCAAAGTCACAAAACCGAAATATTCGGCCATCCACCAACAATCTTTACATAATCCGACGGCTTAGCGAGTCAGGCATGCGACGATAACCTTTATTGGGATAAAAAATGACTTTTAAACACCATCTTTATCGAAAACAATGTCAGCGCGCACACGGAAAACCTTAACGTGACTCAACGACACGTCTGCTCGAGCGCACTGCATCACGTGACGACCCGTAATGTCGAGCGAAGCAAAAATACTCCATTTCTCCACGTGAATTTACGGAATTATGTTTGACCTCACTGTGACCTTGACCTTTGACCGATTTTGACCAAAATCTAATCAGCACTAGCCATCACCCTCCTGAATCACGTGGTGTAATTTGACATTGGGAGCTTCTTCCGTTCTCGAGTTATCGTGCCTACAAACTAACAAACAAACAAACAAGCAGTCATAGACTCGTACTTACGAAATCGTCAACTTGACCTCTGAACATGTCCAATAAAAGCTGTCTCTTGAGAAGGTAGCAACGCAAACCAGAAGTTTCTACGATGATTCTGTACCAAACCATCAAAAATCGTAACGTCGACCGAAGCAAAAATCTCCATTTCTCCACGCAATTATTTTATATTATTTTATCAAAGTCACAAAACCGAAATATTCGGCCATCCACCAACAATCTTTACATAATCCGACGGCTTAGCGAGTCAGGCATGCGACGATAACCTTTATTGGGATAAAAAATGACTTTTAAACACCATCTTTATCGAAAACAATGTCAGCGCGCACACGGAAAACCTTAACGTGACTCAACGACGCGTCTGCTCGAGCGCACTGCATCAAGTGACGACCCGTGACGCATCTAGTGAAATATTTTTTATACAATCTTAAAACGACTCCAAAACATCCGATTTTTTTACCAGAATTTCGACAATCGAGTTTTAAGCGTCCTAAGCGATCGCAAAAACCGAAGACAAAATTAAAATCGAAATTAAAACGAACTCGTAATGTCGAGCGAAGCAAAAATACTCCATTTCTCCACATTAATTTCCGGAATTATGTTTGACCTCACTATGACCTTGACCTTTGACCGATTTTGAGCAAAATCTAATCAGCGCGAGCCATCACCCTCCTGAATCACGTGGTGTAATTTGACATTGGAAGCTTCTTCCGTTCTCGAGTTATCATTTTTTGGATGTTTGACCTCACTGTGACCTTGACCTTTGACCGATTTTGACCAAAATATAATCAGCGCTAGCCACCACCCTCCTGAATCATGTGGTGTAATTTGACATTGGAAGCTTCTTCCGTTCTCGAGTTAGCATTTTTTGGATGTTTGACCTCACTGTGACCTTGACCTTTGACCGATTTTGACCAAAATCTAATCAGCACTAGCCATCAGCCTCCTGAATCACGTGGTGTAATTTGACATTGGTAGCTTCTTCCGTTCTCGAGTTATCTGTACCAAACCATCAAAAATCGAATAATTGACCTCACCGTGACCTTGACCTTTGACCGATTTTGACAAAAATCTAATCAGCACTAGCCATCACCCTCCTGAATCACGTGGTGTAATTTGACATTGGTAGCTTCTTCCGTTCTCGAGTTATCATGCCTACAAACAAACAAACAAACAAACAGAAACGGAAGTCATCAATATACTTACGAAATCTTTAGATTTCGTAAGTAACAAACAAACACACAAACAAATAAACACACAAACAAACAAACAAACAGAAACGGAAGTCATCAATATACTTACAAAATGTTTAGATTTCGTAAGTAACAAACACACAAACAAACAAACACACAAACAAACAAACACACAAACAAACAAACAGAAACGGAAGTCATCAATATACTTACGAAATCTTCAGATTTCGTAAGTAACAAACAACAAACAGACAGGGGTGAAAACAGTAACCTCCGTCCATCTTCGATGATGGAGGTTAAACATCACCCATACAAACCACTCCATTTAACATGTCCAAGTACTGCTAAACTGGAGGTTCTTGTAAGTGACAAGAAGGTGATTTGTGTTCTTCAGTGTTCAAGTGTGCAATTCAATTCAATTTAAATAAAATAAAGTTTGTAAAAGTCGTATAAATAAATTAATTCTGGAATTTTCCGCCGTTGATGCAGTGTCTTTTACACCACCCTATCTGACACGTTAAATTAGTTTTTCATGCATGTTATTTTTGCCATTTACGACGTCCTTAAAAACAATGTTTCCTGTTTGGAATAATTTTCAGTTTTATTTCACTGCCGTATAGGCAGACAGAGTAAAAACATTATCTCACTACCCTCTGTTCATGTGTGCTTGGGACAAATTCAGAGACAAAGTACCGTTAAAACCGGTGCATACACATACGCAAGACGTGACTCATAAAGCCTTTTCAAAGGACACAGATATAAGGTTTGTAATGAAAACACAGAAGCAAATTAATTGCTTGCTGATAAGCCTACCCACACAATAATTGAAATGGCCCTTTATGTTCTCTTACAAAGTTCTCCAAACCAAAAGGTCAAAGATCAAAATTCCCTCCAATCCAGAGGCAATAGCAAAGTAATGGAAAGCAGAGCTCACGTGTCACTTGCGTCAATGTCTAGATAGTATCAAGGCAAAGTACTTTGCATTGAAGCTCAAGACGCTTGCTTATGATAGCAATAGGTTTCTATAAATGCAAAAGCAACAGGGTGAAGTCGGTGCTCTGATCATCTGGACAACCGCCATAAATACAGCTGTGTCCTTTCCTGTTAATGGCTTATCGTACTGTCTGTTGCATTAAAATGAGGCATTAGGACCATTTCAATCCAATTCCGGAGAGATAGAAGGCCTTAAATGTATAAAAGCTGAAGGCAAACACCAAAGTTACAGAGGCTAACATAAGCTGATCACCTCTTGACTGGTCTCCTCAGCTTGGTGTTGGCTTAGTGGTTAGGGTGGCTGTTGATGGTCATTTGGGATATTGGAGTCCTGAGTTTGAGCCCCGTTTACCACTGAATTCACACTAGGTGTGGTTGATTCAGCCTGGCATTCTTCCAAGGTCGATGAAATGAGTACCATTGTGCTGGTAGAGATGCACAGCATCAGCGGCATAGTCGCATCCCAACAAAATGATAGCTACCCGGCAGCCAAGCTGCCATGCGCAAGAAGAAAAAGAAGAAGAAAAAAAAGATGACTGGTCTACTCTTGACTGGTCGACTCTTTGCTTTTGATCTGCATTGAGTTTGCATAGCCAAAGAGAGCCATTCAGGAAATGATGATCAATTAACAAACGCTGCACAAGTATAATGATTATCCCCCTGTATGGTAACCCAGTCATTGTACTAGGTCTTGCTGAAAACCCCTTTGCTTGGAGCCTGAGATAAGAATTTATCATAAAAGGCACCAAATCTTTGATAAGTTTCTTTACGTCAGAAGTATATCATCCTGATAATGAGTTGTCATTATATATCAGTGGACAGTAAGCTCTTCATTTAATGAAAAAGGTGATTTTTAGTCATCTTATTATCATGCATGAAAGAAAGATAAGAAATCTGTTGTTTCACTCCCACCATTCTTTGCATTTGGTATGAAGGGGATCCATTGCAGTCCTTAATTTGATCCGTAACTTGGCATTGTTATGATTTCTGAGTCTCGATTTGAGACAAAGATGAAGGATTAGTCTCGAGTTTGGTAATACTACGAAAATAGCACAATGCACACGCTAATGGTGTTGGTGTTCAAAATTAATACATTATTATGGAAGAGAAATTAATAACACGAAAACTCAGTTATTTGAAATTGTGCATGGAGACTAAATAGTGCCTAATGATGCAAGTTATGTACATAAAACAAGTCATGCACATGGTTCAGGAAACCAACCTCCTGGCGTTGGATTCGCGGCGAGGGTGGCTGCTGGTTTTGGATCCTAGAGTCCCGAGTTCGAGCCCCGTTGGCAGCTGAATTAACACCAGGTGGGGTTGACTTGGCCTCTCATCCTTCCGAGGTCGGCAAAATGAGTACCATCGTGCTGATAGAGGGGCACAGCATCAGCAGCATTGTCATGTTTCTGAGAAAAGATGGCTACCCAGCAGCCAAGCTGCCGCACGAAAAAACAGAACAGGATGCCATGCAACCCAAAGGAATATTATTCGTGAAAAGTACTGACGGAAATGTGATGTCCAAATGTTAGACAGGACAGCCAGATTAACGTGGTTTATAAGAATCTCCACTCTGTCTGACATGGTGCAGGGGAAGCATATTTAACTGTGAGCTGACTCATCCTGGTTCAATTCCAACACGTGCGCTTGGACAGTCCGGTTTGGACCAAAAAGTTGACCCCAAAAGGAGGTCCTGCCACAGAAAGGGTTCAGCATAAGGCTACTAGATTGATTCCAGGGATAGCTAGACTAAGCTATGAGAAGCGTTTGAAGGAGACAGGACTGACACATTAGAAATGGGGGTGATTGCGAAGTGATCTAACAGACATGTTTAAGATTATGAAGGGTGCGGACAAGATAAGTGTAGTGGAGTTTTTCAGCAGAGTCGATAGCTTTAAGAGCAGGGGCCATAGCTTGAGGCATTGAGGGTAAAGATGCGAGTTAGGACAGTTTTAAGGTAGGTGTCTTTCAGTCGGAGAGTAAGTAATGCATGGAATGGTCTCTTCAGAAAGATAGCAGCATTGGAGGGGGTGGATAGGTTTGAGTGGGAATTAGATCCGTACCTGGATGCATTGGGGATGGAGGATATGGGAATATTGGCTTGTGTGTGGATGGGTGATGTTGAGAAGCAGGGTGATGGGAGCCATAGCCGACTGATGAAGGGAACCATAGCTTGAGGCCTTGTGGCGTCAAATTTCCTCCTCCTGCACCAAAGTTCCTTGTATGTATAGTCGAGGCCTGAGGGAGTCGTAATCATCCCGTCTGCTTTTAATGCCTAATATTGCCAAGCGGTTTGAATCCTGCGGTCCTTACTTGTTTCCCACTGCACAACATGCCCTGTAATTGGCAAACTAGCTTGGAATTACTACATGTCATTGGTTCTGCACTTTCTGCTCATTTTTGTTGTTTTGATCAGCTTCTTGAGTCGGCAATGTGGCGATCAATGTAACTTTTGTTTGGATGATAATGAAGGTGATGTTCACCACTTGGCTATTGTTTTGCTGGTGGTCAAAATGCATTGCGCTTTGGATCATTTTTCTCCACTTGGACATTGCTATCCATCCGCACAGAATTGTCCAGCGTCATCTTTCATTCTCTGGCTCCCGATGTGTCAGCCAAAAAAGGAGCTGAAGCCAAATTTTACTTTCTTTCACCATATTATCTCGTGCGTTTGTTCCCGAACTGCCCAATTTTCTCTGATACATTCGCTTCGTTGTCACTGACTGTGGATTCATCCTTCTCATGCAGTTCCTGTTTACTTTCTCTGTTTTTCATTCTGAGTATTTTTTTTTCTTTGTTTGGACTCCATATTTTGGTGCTCTTTAACTTCATTTAACTGTTTTATATTGTCTGACATTTTCTTGGAAAAAGTGCTCCTTTCTCATCTTCCATTTCATCAATCATCACACACTCCAGGCGTTTGAAAGTTCATTCTTTATCTCTGCTTGTGGAGAGGTTGGCTTTCTGACTGTGTGAGATATCCAGCGTTTTCTTGATGCTCCTGCTCATTGTGATTTTAAAAAAATTATTACCTCCGTCACCGAAGATGACAGAGGTTGTGTTTTCACCCCTTTCTGTTTGTATGTCTGTGTACAGGATATCTCAAAAAGTTGTGGACGGATTCAGATAAAATTTTGTGGACAGGTTCAGTGTGTGACAAGGACGAACTAGATTTTGATGAACATCCGGATCCGGATCCGACTACTAAAATTTTTTAAGTGATTCTTCACCATTGAGAGATAGGACCAAAAATGATATAGTACTGTATAACATTATATTTCAAAAATGTATTGTCCCCGATATGTTCTCGTGGATCAGGCATTACGTGGCGGTGGTATGCGCTCTACCGAGTGCCCTTCTAGTTTATTTATTTATTTATTTTTTGAATAAGGCTCAGTTTGCTGTGCTTCGATGTGTTTGAGGGTCGAGAACTAGCAGATGAAATGCGATTCCTATCCAGGTTCCTCCTGATGACTTCGTCTTTTCGATTTGCTTGTTCGGGTTCCTTCTGATTACTCCAATGCAGGACTGGACCGATTTGGTCTTCCATTTCATGTGAATTGAATTTATTTTAATCCGACTCTAAATTCCATCGAATAATAATAAAATTATACATCATGGATCAGGGTCAGATGTCCAATCAAAGCAGGGTTACATCAAAGCCGGACGTCTTGGTACCCGGTCATCACTGCCAGCAGTTATAACCTGGAAGTTATAATTATGTCTTTTATTAATTACGTAACACACCAGTACACAAATGCCACACACCACACCACACAAAACAAGTCCTGGTGATGGTCTGCAATCTCTGATTGCTCTTTTTCTTGTTCTTGTTGTTCTCTTTTCATCCTTGAATTACTTGATTCTGGTTTGGCTTCGTGTCACATGCTTCTATATTGCAGTCTGGTGATTGCAGTTCCATAGCTTGAGCTTGCTGACAATGCAACTTGGCAAAAGGCCGAGTGCCTTCCTTTCAGTGAGACAGCTTCACAACAGGGTGGTTTGACTTTGGATTTGGATTGCAGGCACAAGGTGGTATGTGAAAGGTTTAATCGTAGTTCAGGACCAGAAATTCTATAACATTGCAAAGTAATGTTCATCAATGGCTGTTGCTTCTTCCACAAAATGAAAGTACCAATTGATCCATGACTTTCTGAGATAACACCAGACATTGATTTTTGGTGAGTCTCTTTAATGTTGCTAGACTTCCTGTGAAGTAGGGGGTAGAGGTTGAAGCTCTGGGAACTTACTGGGAAGTAGTGGCTGTAGCTCTGCTAAGCTGCCCCCTAAATCTGGTAATTGTGGTGGTTGACTTTATCACTGATGTAGAAGTTTCCTCATCAGAAAACGTCAACTCATCAAGAAACCTCAGGAAATTGTGGATTGAATAACAGCAATAACAACAGCATTAATAACAATACCATTATTAACATTAACCAAACCAAATGAATTATGCATTTATATGCCATTTATGGGGGTTTTTTTCCCATCAACTCTGCATCAAAAGTTATAAAATTTCAAATTTGCACAAGGACTTTATGGACGCGTTATTTGATATCCTGTCAGACCCAGACATTAGTGGGGAATACGTTCTTGAAAAATTGCCATGAACATCGAATCTGCGAATGTTAGGACTGTTTAAATGGAGAAAAATGGGGATGGTTACTCAGCGGTTTGTGATTCATAAGGGGAAATCAAAAATTCCATGAAAAACCACGAATACATGAAGCACAGGGCCGCAAATGCAAAATCAGGTCACATTTTATGAACCGCGAATAAACGGGTCCGAGAATAGCGGAACCGCAAATGTTGGGGCCTGGCAGTATATAGTCAAGATCAGAACACATCACTACAGTGGGTATCAAGAAGCACATCGGGGAGGAGCCTTTGCTCCACACTGATGAGGTTCAACAAGCTTGAAACACATGTCCGGGGATGCTCCCTCTCCGAGTGGACCGGTCCATAAAATTGTGACTTATGTTATTGGCCGCAGTACAATCCTACTGGGAATTAAGTGCTGTAACTCTGCGAAGCTCATGCCTAATAGGCAGAGCCTATGCAACTGTTTAGCCAGAAAAGCCTTTTATAATATATATGTGTGTGTATGTATATATATATATATATATATATATATATATATATATATATATATATATATATATATATATATATATATATATATATATATTTGCATCGCGGGGGTACAACGAGGGAGGAGATATTCCTGCTTTCTCCCCGGATTAAAGACTGGTGTTAGCGTAATGGTTAGGGTGGCGGACTTTGGATCTGAGGGTCCTGAGGTAATTAATACCAGGTGGGGTTAACTCGGCCTGTCATCCTTCCAAGGTCGGCAAAATGGGTGCCAGCATGCTGGTATACTGTGTCGGAGTGATGACCCGTCCAGGATTGTGCCCAATAGCCAAGGAAACTGCTTAAGCAGCACCAACGCTCTGCACAGAGTATGGTCCCAATCTCCTCCTCCTCCTCCTCTTCCTCTTCCCGGACTCACCAGGAATCGCAGGCCTTTGCACATGAATAAGTTTGTGTCGCGGCAGATCGCTAATCGACCAGGAATGCCAATAATTTTTCCATGTGACCCAGTGTCGTCCGTCTGATGACCGTTTAACTGGGAACACATCATCGCCTTATCGAGGAATCGCGCCCTCGATGCATACTTGTGTTACTTACCATTTCAAGTGCAGCCGAGTGGAGCTACAAAGTGCGCACCGGCTAATCAGCAGATTTCTGGGGATAACTTCCCAGCCATGCTAAAGGCCCAGTCACACCTTGACGTTTTAGCCAGCAATGGCAACGTATTAAAATATATGTAAAACGCTGGCTTACGTTGAACTTTTGATGTTTTTTTTTAAAGATTCAGACGTATTCATAATGACTTGGTCTTATGCATAACGTATTAGTAACGGACACAGAACGTTCCGTTGTGTTATAGATAACTTATACCAACGAATGCTGAACCTGTTGTCGGCCTTCACAACCTATGCCCAACGATAGTCTAACTTATGCATAGCGCGCTGCACGCATCCCGCCGATGACGTGGCGTAGGCTATGAAAAGGCTGCCGCACAACGATTCAAATCATAACCGCCGCAGAAATGGAAGTGTCAACATCGCAGTCACACCTTGGTGATCTTGCCAGCGTATGCCGACCTCTGAAAAATGCGTCTAAAACGCTGGCGCACGTCGAATACGGTATGGGTAAGTTTGGTATGCGTGAATAGAACACTAAAGTACGCTATCATACGTCTTATTAAATGGTGTATGTCTTGTAATTTTAAACATGTTGAAAATTTTACGACGGACTTGTCGTATGACACACGCTCCGCATGCAATGGGAATAAGTTGTACGCACGTTACGCGATCGTTGACACACGTCGACACACGTTACTTTAAGGTACTCATAAGTCGAAACACGTCAAGGTAATGGTTAGCGTCAGTGTTCCAGACTCCTGGTTTTTATTTCCTTCGGTATGACGGTGTTCAGTGTACAGTGCGGTTATGATTTAAATCGTTGAGTGGCAGCCTATTAATTATATTATATTGTTACGGTTGAGGAAATCGCAAACCACCATTCAGGTCCCGTAGGTGAGATATCTCTGTAAGTACATGTGTAGTTAGCCCTAAACCCGTTGTTTAGAGCGAATAAATGTGATTCATTCGGGCTGCGACCCTTTAAGATAGCCGTTTTTCTGTTCTATCTTTATTTTGAACCAACCACGTCTCAACCGCCATCACACAACAACCACCAACCGCAACGCCGCTTCACAACAACAACACCAACAGCCACGATCTTTACCTTCACAACTCGCTCCCGCAAACATCGCATCACCGCCATTCCAAACGTCGCCATGGCCATGGACGACCACTTTAAACACTCCACCACCTTCGCCTCTCCTTCTGCAGCCATTCCCGCACCGCTTGTGAGCACCGAGCGTCAGGCTGTCCTGGCCTCGTGCAGGACGCGCGCCGAGCCGCGGGTGCAAATAGTGGCCTTTCCGAGGAGAAGTCGGATCAGGAATGATACACGCCCACTTCTGATCCATCCAATCAGCAAGCGCGGGGCGGTTTGGCCCCACCTCCAGGCGCGTCGGTGTAAAGTCGAGATATGCAAATTCGAGGATCAGGGGAGACTCACGCCCCTTTTTCTCCGTCCAATGGGCGAGCGTGGCTCCACCCCCGAGCTCGTTCTGATCCAGAAATTTGCATATGGGTTCTCCTGCCGGACTATAAAGCGCCGAGCGCGGGGCGAATTTAGTGAGTTTTGAGTTGGAGAGAAGGTTGGAGGCAGTGAGTTGGAGTCAGGAAGGTCGAAGAGTCAAGGCGAGTTGGAGGCAGTCAAGTCGGGTCTGGAGGCGAGTCAGTCTGTCGGAGGTCGGAGTCTGTCTGGGTTCGGAGTCTGTCGGGGAGCTGTAGAGAGAGGAAGTCTGGAGCCTGGAGCGCGGTCGAGGTGATTTGCTGCAGTCGGCTGAGGAGAATTGCAGAGGGACCGGATAACTCGGGTCCGAGGCAAGGAAGACGGCGGTCGGCGAGGAGGTCGCAGTGGAGTCGCTCGTCGCGGGACCCAAGCAAGCCAGCTATCCTCTTTCCCCAGAGCATCAACAATTCCCCCCTTTTTCCCCTTCGCGCTGAGATAGTCCGAAAAGGGAGCCCCGTTCCCACCCCACTCCAAGCAGTGCCAACGAAACTCGCGAAGGAGCACGCAGTCGGGGGCACCGCCGCCACATTTGCGGCTCATCACAAGACACGGATAGGATCCACCCGGTCTCGCGGCCCACAGGCCCCGTCTGACCCCTTGGCTTTGAGGGTGGCCCTTTTCTTTTGCTTTTGAGTAAATGTGTTGTCGGCGCCGTCTGTAAAGTAAAACTGTGTAAGTGTTGCCGTGTGCTCGTGTAGTCGGTAGCAGATCTGCATTGTTGTGTTTCTTTTGTTGCAATTGCTTTTGGTGCATAATTGTTATTGTATATGTGTGCTTTCCATGTGCCGCGGAATAAATGTGCCTCATGTTGAACTGTTTTTCCCGTTTCGCTTCGTCTTTTCTTTAATTGAATCTCCATCTTGCTTCACGTAAAGGGTTGGTAGTGGGCTTAATACGCCCGATAATTAATCGGAACCGTCGAGGCCGCCGATAACACCGCTCGTTTATCCTGCTAGTATGGAATGGGTCGCTTAAGTGGCCCGTGTCCAGAGTCGACCTGCGGCGAGGTGCGATCGCCCGGTCTACCCTCCGCGTGGGTACTTAGGTAGGTCGAGTTTGGCGAACAACCCTATCCCACACGGGGGCCGATTGGCACGATCATGGTGAGGCCGAAAGGCCCACCCGTGACTAGCTCCCGGCGTTAGTCCGAGAGGGTCATGACAGAATTGTCCGTCCGGTGGGCGACGTGCCGCGATTCGAGTTACGTGGCCGCTCGCACGCCGGCGGGCGCGAATTCGCAACACTGGTGTCAGGTCGTGGGACACAAACCCATCCCCCTCCTCGCGGCACTGGTGTCGGAGAGCGGGAAAACGGACTCTCCTGTCTCCAGCTAAATTCACGGGAATCGGTCCAGGGGTGAGAGGAGCGACCCCCGATTCCCTCCAAATTACGAGCGATTCAAATTAACCCCTTACGAGAAATAAGATGGAGTCTCAAGGCGAGCGGGAGCCGGGGGTATTAGAAATGGATTTAGAATGTGTAGAATCCATGGTCCAGGATGAAATCCCCGTGCAGGAAATGTTGGTTGTGCAGGAACACGAACTCCCCCAACTGAACCCAGAGCCCGAAATAGGTGCGGCGGCGGCCGCGGTGTATGACACCTCCCTCCCCTCTCCGCCAAAACCCCCCCGATCCTTGCCGAATCAGCTCAGCTGAGTGCACCCGACATGGCCCAGCAATGCGCCATGCTGGTGGCAATGAACAAGAAAATGGATACGAATACGCAACAAATGAACGAAATAAAAATGAAAATGAAAACAAATGCGCAAGGAATGAAGGAAGAAATGAAAGAACTGCGGGGTGAGATGCAGAACATGGGCCGAAGCCTGCAGGCGGGCATGAAGGCAATGACAGTGGAGCTCAAAATGGCGACGCCACGTGTGGGAGCGAACGAGCTGGGAGGGAGTGCAACGGCTGTCAGGCCCGCGGTGAAGGCGGGAACAAAGAAAATAATTCGGGGGGCGTGT
Organism: Eptatretus burgeri; assembly: GCF_056783735.1. NCBI lineage: Eukaryota > Metazoa > Chordata > Myxini > Myxiniformes > Myxinidae > Eptatretus > Eptatretus burgeri. Next base: position 9,873,697 of record NC_140965.1, on the reverse strand, counting down.
TGTCGAGTCTGGTAAAGGTGACGGAGAGAGCAACAGTGACGGTGACTGAGAGGGAAAAACTAATTAGGGTGACGGAGACGTGCAAGAGGGAGACAAGAGACGAGGTGAAAGGAATTGAGAGGGAGAGAAAAGAACAATTAAGACGGAAAGCAAGGATGAGGTACGTGGAGATCGTGAAAGAGCAAGGAGTGAACAGAGGGAAGGACGGGAGCGACTTCAGGAGAAAGCAAGGTTGACCTACATAAAGATAAGGGAAAGACGCCGAAAGAAGCAGAGACTAATAGACACGAGGGGACAACAGAAACTAATAAATGTACAGAGACACGGGAGATGGGAACGATAGAGGGAAGACTACATGATGAAGACGGGGTTAGAGACGAACACACACACAGAGTTAGTGGAGGACGATGAGGGTGAGCTCGCGGAGCGTGTAGGGACCCAGTGCGAGCAGCGGGATAGCCTCCTCCAGGAACGAGGGGAGGGAGTATGCCCCCTTGAGGCGAATCACGACCAGGTGGGTTCGGTCGTGCTTTGCGAGGTTGAGGGGACGAGTGCTGTGGACGGGTGCACGGAAAGCTTGGGGGGTATAGAGGCCCCGGAGCCCCTTGTGGGGACACGAATCCCCAGTGTGGTTGTCCCGGTGTGTGTGGTGTCGAGGTGTGTATTCACGAGTGTGGCGAAATGCGTGCTGCAACGCATGCATAGCGCGGTTGCAAGGGCGTGTGTGAGAGCGACCGGGTGGGTGACAAAGACCCTGTGTGTGGATGAGACCCCGTGTGTGAGTGGTGTCGTGGCGAGTGTGCCGGAGTGCGTACTCCGCAGCACGCCGTGTGTGGATGAGACACCGCGGGCGAATGCCCCCGCGTGTGTGAGTGGTATGGTTTGTGTGAGGGAAACGGCACGAGTGAGTGAGCGGCCAAGTGTGAGGGCGACAGTGTGTGCAAGGTCGCTGTGTGTGAGGGAGATGACGGTTGGCATGCGTGAGCATGCAGCCTCGTCTCCCGGTGTGAATGTAATGGAATGGTGTATGAGCGTCGTGACACGCAGGTGTGCGTGGTTGGAATGGAGACGACGACTGCGACAGAGGGACAAAAGCCGGGTAGCGGCTGTAGAAGTTTTTCGCACCGCGCCGGGTTCACCCAGCAGTGAGCGCGAGGTCCGTGCTGTGCAACGCACGAGGCCGCCACGTGCTCGCTTGCGGGAGTGAAGTCCCGGTCCGGAAACGAGCGCGGTGAATGTTGCCGATCCCGCGACGGACAAAAGTTTAGGCAGGATTTTGGATTTGGACAGGACGGGTTCTCCACGCGGGCGGGCGTGTGTGTTGAGCTCCAACGGGCAGAGCACATGTGTTAGCGTGGGGAACCCCTCGAGACGTGAGGCTTGTTTTTTTTTATGCGCCGGGTGACGTCATGGCTGCATGTGAGGTTGAAATCCGGCAGGAGGGTGAATCCCTGCCGGATGGTACCGTCCAAGAGGGACGAGGGACGCGAACAGCTGCCATGACGTCACGCCACAGGTGCGCGGCTGTGAATTGCCGCGCTGGTGCGCAGGTTGCGAGTTGCCGCGCTGGTGCTGTGCAAAAAAAAACAAAAAACAGCAAGCCTCGCTTTCGGGTGAACAGTATTCCTGGGCAAGGGGTGGATGATCCCCCTGGCCTGGGCACAGGAAAGAAATTAGTTAGGGGGAAGAGTTAGCTTAGCTAGACCGGCTCCATGGGGCAGGGGTAAGTCCTCATGGGGCCCGTGGAATGGATTAGTTAGAGGGATTGTTAGTCAGATTTTGGATGGGAGATGGAAATTGTTTTTTTTTTGGGGACATTTGAGGACAGTGACAGACTTTGAATGTGTAAAGGAGACGTAGTTTAGCTACGTAGTGTTAAAAGGAATGTGCTGTAGTGTAAGTGATGACGTGGGAGCACGAGTTAGTTAGGGGAGGTAGTTAGAAGGGTGGCAGAATTCAGTGGTGTGCGTGTTGAAGAGTTGGTGAGTTGTGAGGTGTGTACATGTTGAGTGAGTGAGGCCAGCGGGTCAATGTGAATGGAGCGAATGGGGAATGCATGGTGCGATGAGTGATTGGGGGGAGGAGTGACTCCCGCCCAAGGGACCCTGGGGTCAGGGTAAAGTGAGTTAGTGGGTTAGTCAAATTAACAAAAATGGAGGTCGTTTTGCTGTTGGTGGGAATGTAGGCTCGATACCCATTTGGAGGGGTGCAGGAGCCTTGTTGATGGGCTGGGAGCGTGGCTGTGAAAGGTGAGTATCGCTGAGTGGGTACCCCGGGCACCAGGCTAGTCAGCCGTGGTAGGCCAAGGGCCCATGGGGGGCCGGGATAGCATAGTGGGCACGGGTGCGTCCGCTTGGTGCGGGGGCCCGGGGCGCCGTTAGCTGCGTGGGCAGTGTTGTGGGCACGGGTGACCCTCGGAAAGGGGCCCGGGAAGCCAGCCTGCCACGTATGCGTTTCAGGGGAGGTGCCATGGGGGGCACTCCCCGGTGTTTAGGGAGCTGGTAGGCTCGGAGGCAGTGTAGTGCCCGGGGGTGCCATAGCTGGAGATTCGGCAGAGGGTCGTGCCTGCCAAGGGGAGCCACGCGTCCCAGCCATGAGACCGTGTGAGGGCACAAAAAAATTGGGGGGCGAGGCCCGAAATTTGAGAGGACACCAACACAGGCGACGGGAATCTGGGTTTATAGAACCAATAGTTTAAGCGAGAGGCGCTTGTTGAAAGCCCCGGGGTAGTTTAACAGTAAAATGGTTAGGGTACATTAGGAAGTGTACCCCTTCGCACCATCCATCCCTTCGCTCTCGTTGTTGGCCTCTGGACCCACTTTGTGTTATAGATCGCTGAAGTCTGGGGAGGCCATCTTGAGGCTTCGTTGGGCCTTGACACAGGACGCTAGCTCTCCCTTATTCCCCTCCGGGAAGGGAATGTAGGGGTTGGGAGAAGGCTAGGTGATAGGATAGGTTAGCCGAACAAGGACAGTAAAGGGGGTTAGGGGACGATTTATAGTGGGGAAGTAAAAAGAAATAAAACAAAAAAAATTAGTTGGGGCTAAATTGGGTATGAAAAACTAAGGGGGTGGGTAGGGACAATGACAGGCAAAGGCGATAGGTTGGGATGGAGACCGTAGGGTAGGTCCGAGCCCACCTTCTGAATGGCCAGCACCACTGCACTCCTCCACCAACCTGCACTGCACGGCAAAGGCTGGCCAGCTTCATCTGCTGGCTGTGTTGCTGTAAGGCCTGTGCCAGCCCACTTCATCTGCCGGCTGTGTTTTGCTGCAAGGCCTGTACCGGCCGGATCGTCTGCAGCTGTTGACTGCAAGGCCTGTGCCGGCCAGTTCGTCTGCCGGCTGTGTTTGCCTGCAGTGGCCTTGTTCTGCAGGCTGTGGTTGCTTGCTCACCTTTGCCATGCCATGCCCACGGTCCATGTTCACCAGCCCTGTTCAATTTTGCTTTGCCCTCCCCCCCCTGTTCATTTCCATGTGCGCCAGGATCAAGGCAACAGTTTGCAAGCTGCAAGAACTGCCCTGTTGGCAGCTACAACACGGGCCTGCAGTGGCGGCCCATGCACCGTGTTTGCATTCATCCATTCATCCATCCATCCATCCATCCATCCATCCATCCGTTGTGCTCATTGCGTGTGCCACTTGAGCTGGCACGGAGACTGCGTTTGTGCAGCCCGTGCACCGTTTTGTTGCTTGCGTCAGTGTTCTGCAGGGACTGCCTAGCAGACAGCCGCACCAGGAGACTGCGTTTGTGCAGCCCATGCACCGTTGTGGTTCACTGGGTTCATTTTAAAAAGGGAAGGCCTTGGACTGCGTGTGAGCAGCCTGGCTCCCTGCTAACTGCTTTCTTTTTGCAGAGTCCATTGATCCTGGGCCATGGTTTAGTGTAAAATTTGTAAGTTAAGGTTAAGATGTACTGTACATATGAGTGCACCCCCGGCATGTCTGTCTTAGCGCCAGCAATTTTATTTAAGTCGTCCGTATGAGTGGGTTTGTTTAGTTAGTTACTCAGCCCTCAGGTTATTTATTTTGGGGACATGAATACCATGAATGTCGCACTCAGGGATCCGTAGGTAAAACGTACTAGGGGAGAACTACACATGATGGCACACGAGAATTTGACGACTCGGGACGAATCTGTAAAAAGGGGAGGGGGTTGTGTTATGGTTGAGGAAATTCGCAAACCACCATTCAGGTCCCGTAGGTGAGATATCTCTGTAAGTACATGTGTAGTTAGCCCCAAACCCGTTGTTTAGAGGGAATAAATGTGATTCATTCGGGCTGCGACCCTTTAAGATAGCCGTTTTTCTGTTCTATCTTTATTTTGAACCAACCACGTCTCAACCGCCATCACATAACAACCACCAACCGCAACGCCGCTTCACAACAACAACAACGCCCACAGCCACGACCTTTACCTTCACAACTCGCTCCCGCAAACATCTCATCACCGCCATTCCAAACGTCGCCATGGCCATGGACCACCACTTTAAACCCTCCACCACCTTCGCCTCTCCTTCTGCGGCCATTCCCGCACCGCTTGTGGGCACCGAGCGTCAGGCTGTCCTGGCCTCGTGCGGGACGCGCGCCGAGCCGCCGGTGCAAATAGCGGCCTTTCCGAGGAGAAGTCGGATCAGGAATGATACACGCCCACTTCTGATCCATCCAATCAGCAAGCGCGGGGCGGTTTGGCCCCGCCTCCAGGCGCGTCGGTGTATAGTCGAGATATGCAAATTCGAGGATCAGGGGAGACTCACGCCCCTTTTTCTCCGTCCAATGGGCGAGCATGGCTCCACCCCCGAGCTCGTTCTGATCCAGAAATTTGCATATGGGTTCTCCTGCCGGACTATAAAGCGCCGAGCGCGGGGCGAATTTAGTGAGTTTTGACTTGGAGAGAAGGTTGGAGGCAGTGAGTTGGAGTCAGGAAGGTCAACGAGTCAAGGCGAGTTGGAGGCAGTCAAGTCGGGTCTGGAGGAGAGTCAGTCTGTCGGAGGTCGGAGTCTGTCGGGGTTCGGAGTCTTTCGGGGAGCTGCAGAGAGAGGAAGCGTAGAGCCTGGAGTGCGGTCGAGGTGATTTGCTTCAGTCGGCTGAGGAGAATTGCGGAGGGGACCGGATAACTCGGGTCCGAGGCAAGGAAGACGGCGGTCGGCGACGAGGTCACAGTGGAGTCGCTCGTCGCGGGACCCAAGCAAGCCAGCTATCCTCTTTCCCCAGAGCATCAACAATTCCCCCCTTTTTCCCCTTCGCGCTGAGATAGTGCGAAAAGGGGGCCCCGTTCCCACCACACTCCAAGCAGTGCCAACGAAACACGCGAAGGAGCGCGGAGTCGGGGCACCGCCGCCACATTTGCGGCTCATCACAAGACACGGGTAGGATCCACCCGGTCTCGCGGCCCACAGGCCCCGTCTGCCCCCTTGTCTTTGAGGGTGGCCCTTTTCTTTTGCTTTTGAGTAAATGTGTTGTCGGTGCCGTCTGTAAAGTAAAACTGTGTAAGTGTTGCCGTGTGCTCGCGTAGTCAGTAGTAGATCTGCATTGTTGTGTTTCTTTTGTTGCAATTGCTTTTGGTGCATAATTGTTGTAATTGTATATGTGTGCTTTCCGTGTGCCGCGGAATAAATGTGCCTCATGTTGAACTGTTTTTCCCGTTTCGCTTCGTCTTTTCTTTAATTGAATCTCCATCTTGCTTCACGTAAAGGGTTGGTAGTGGGCTTAATATGCCCGATAATTAATCGGAACCGTCGACGCTGATGATAACACCGCTCGGTTATCCCGCTAGTAGGGAATGGGTCGCTTAAGTGGCCCGTGTCCGGAGTCGACCTGCGGCGAGGTGTGATCACCTGGTCTACCCTCCGCGTGGGTACTTAGTTAGGTCGAGTTTGGCGAACAACCCTATCCCACGCGGGGGCCGATTGGCACGATCGTGGTGAGGCCGAAAGGCCCACCCGTGACTAGCTCCCGGCGTTAGTCCGAGAGGGTCACGACAGAATTGTCCGTCCGGTGGGCGACGTGCCGCAATTCGAGTTACGTGGCCGCTTGCACGCTGGCAGGCGCGAATTCGCAACAATATTATAACCGCACTAGAAATCGAAGTGTCAAAATCACCATCATACCGAAGGAAGGAAGAAAAATAAAAATAAAAATAAAAAAACCAGGGAGTCTGGAACACTGACGCTAACCATTACCTTGATGTGTTTCGACTTATGAGCACCTTACAAGTAACGTGTGTCGATGTGTGTCACCGATCGCGTAACGTGAGTACAACACGTTACTCATAGGTTAGAAATAAGTTTCGGTACGCTAAACATTACCTCGACGTGTTTCGACTTATGAGTAACTTACAAGTAACGTGTGTCGACGTGTGTCAACGATCGCGTGACGTGCCTACAACTTATGGCCAGCGTTATGCGGAACGTGTGAGTCATACGCTGGCATAAGTCTTAAAATTTCAAGCATGGAAAATTTGAGGACAACCGAAAAGTACAACGTTTAAAGCCAGCGTACAACGACGTATGGCAGTGTTTTTCAGCATGCTCTCAATGTTATCAAAACTTATCCATAACGTTTTCGACGTGTACCAGTGTTTTAGACAAATTTTCCAAAAATCGGCATAAGCTGGCTAAAACGTCAAGGTGTGACTGGGCCTTAAGATACAGACCATGCTGGACCAATGGAGGAAAAGCCAAAAACGAGCTGGGTACATTTATAACAAGAACATTAATTTTAACAAAATGGGAAAAGTTATGTGGCACATTATGGGTTTATTCACAAATGTACAGCAGGAGAAAGCAAGGAATTTGTGAGTGCGGCAAAAGAAATACAATATTCACAAAAGAAGAGACAGTGCAGATTTACGCCAAATAAACTTGTACAATCATAAATTACACTATACATGACAGACGCCATCTCACTAGCGACCGCTTAGAACCTGTCACGGTCGGTGGACCGGCGCAACCCAAATATTAGGATGGAGGAAGAAGGGAGAATAACAGAAGGTGTCCGTAGTGTGGGAGTGAGAGGTTTGAGTGTAGAGCAACGTGTCATGCGGTGTGTTGTGAGAGGTGCGAGTCATTAAGGTCACTCTGAAAAGAATGGTTGTTCGGGACTTGCCCTCACCGATTGCTTTTTGTGCATCCATAGTGGACGAGATATAGATGGGAGAGAAGATGTGTAAGAGAAAGATTTTAATGGAGTTGTGTAAGAGTCTGTAAGTGTAAATGTTGGCTGCTGGATACAACCGAGCACTGAGCGTCGATGACCCGGGGATGGTCCTGGCTCATTCTGCAATCGCTAGCTGCTCCGCCCTCTCCTGTCGGTCGCATTGACTCGTGGCAATATTCACTCGGGCGCTGGAGGGCTCTTGTCTGACCGCCTCGAGAGGTGAAGTGAAGCCTCTCCAGTCTGCCGAAGTCTACCTCCTGCATCGTCTGTCGATCTCTGCGATTCTCTCTCTATTTTAAGCCGAATTGCTCCTTTTATGGGTCCCGAGTGAGGGAGGAGCTAAAAGTCAGATCAAACGAGGTTGTGGGAATTTCTGTGCTCCCCCATTGGTATACAGCGGTTATCCTGTGTTGTAGCCATGCCAGGCCTCAGAATCGAAAATGGCCCCATTCGCTCTTGGACCTTGCCATCCGCCGGAGCCCTGATACAAGTAACATTAACATGGGGCAAGAGTTTTCGTGAGCGCTCTCCAGCCCCAAACGTGCACTGGACTCCATTTAAGCGTGGCCATTTAGGGAAACCCCAGTGCTATCTGTACATCTTTGGATGAATCCCAGCACATGCTTGCGCTTCGAATATCCCCTGAAACAACCCGACTCTCGTTCCCTCGGCATCTTTAGCATTTTTCAAGACTGGGGTGAGCATCTAAGGGATACTTGGGGGGTAGTTGCGACGATTATAGAGAGGTAAGAGAAGCGTTGTGGCATTCGTAGTGAAGAGATTGGGAGAGGTGGTTGTAAAGATGGTGTTTTGGCGAAGAGAGAGGAGGTGTTCGTAGCTGTGGCGTATGTGGTGAAAACATGGACTTCGGTTGTTGTGGGGATTTTTAGAGATGTGTGGAGTGGTTATGGTGAGCATTGTAACGTAGTAAGGTTTGAGGTGAGGTGGCAGTTGGATTTTGGCACGCAGTTTGAATGGAAATTGGCACTCGCTTGCAAAGGAACCCCACTGTGCTTCGCATTCCTGGCAACGCCACTGTTCTGCATGCGTGCTTGTGTGGTTTGTGTAAGAAGTAAAGTAAGATGAAAGAAAGGATTGAGGATTAAGGACCGAATTCAAAGCCCGATGCAACGCATCTTTCCCATTTATCCAATGGACATATGGAAAGGACTAACTAACCACATATGAATGAAATAACTGCCTTGGAATTGCTGTATGTTGTGTGCCATTGCCTCAGAGGAATGCCGGTTTTACAAAATCGCGATAATATATCTATACTAATAAATGGCAATGTGTGTGTGTTTGTGTGTGTGTGTTTGTGTGTGTGTGTTTGTGTGTGTGTGTGTTTGTGTGTTTGTGTGTGTGTGTTTGTGTGTGTGTGTGTTTGTGTGTGTGTGTGTGTGTGTGTGTGTGTGTGTGTGTGTGTGTGTGTGTGCGTGTGTGTGTGTGTGTGTGTGTGTGTGTGTGTGCGCGCGTGTGTGCGTCCTCCATAACTGCAAGGCCATTAAACCTTGCAGCCTGAAACTTTGCATGCATACAAAGAAAACTCCAAGGAAGTGCATGAGTTAAAATTGTGTGTTTTTGGTTAATTAAAACACTCCTTTTGAAGATAAATAACGGCCTTATTTAATTATAACCTTCATCAGATGCCATCCTCGTCCACGTCGCTCTCTGGGGTCTTAAGGCATACCCTCGGTTACTTCACTGGGGTCTGAAGCCGCCATGTTTTTTGGCCTGCTCGACCATGTCTTAACTGGGAACAGGCCGCAATTATTGCTTGAAGATAAAGTTTTTTTTTCACTTACCCCAGTCATTATCGAATGCCTGTTCATCATAGCTACCAATTGCTGAATGCATCACGTTTGTAGATAATATAGTTTTCAAATGAGGAGCTTGGAGTAATTTCATGGATTATATGATGCAATTTTCCACGCAATCTACTCTCAAGGGCTAATTAAAGTATGTCATCGAAATATTATTTCCGCTTTGAGGATCGGATATCGGCTGGACGAAATAAGTGTTAATCTGGAGTGAAATCTGATAATTTAAATAAACAACGAGTCTCATAACTAAACCTATATACCTACTTACTTTAAGCCAGAAAGGCTACATATATACACAAGAAAATGTGAAATTTCCAAAGCATTAAACTTTCTTTTTCTACTGTTTAGAGAATTATATTGAGTGAACAAAAGATTTAAGTATGTGCCAAATTTTACCAGCATCATTGAGCTCCATGACCTAATGCATTCACTGCTTGACCTCCCGCCCTGTCCCTCAGAGGAACTGTTTATCCATAGATCTAGCAAATATTTTCTATATTTTTGGAGCTTTCGTGAGCTGCTCCACAGGAAATCAAAGCAAATCTGGTGAAAAACATGTTTTAAAATAAAGTTATGATGTTTGTGCGAACTGATGTACCACGTGACATGTGCAAAGATGAGCAGGCAATGTGGCAGATTGTCTGCAATGTTTATGTCATGGGCGATTAAACTTTGCGATGTCTCCAGGTTTGTCGATGTTAAAGAGCAACTCTTTTGTGTGTAAAGTCATTGTTTGAACTAATTCATTTAATTTCTTTCACTGCTGCGAGCACATTGAAGACCTGCTTCAAAGTTAAAGGGATTATATATGGTATGCAGCCACAGCCTGGCCAGCTATTCATGAGCATCCATTTAATTGAAGTGCTTGCTTGAGTGCTTAAGCCACTTGCTGAGCACCCAACAGTTGATAGCGGTACCGTGCTCCCTCATTCTGAGTTAATCTTTCGCTCACTGCGGATGCTTTTGCCATGCCAGGTCAACCTGAGTGAGTAGTCCGTGCTCTGTCATCCTGAGCGAGTGGTCCGTACTCTGTCATCCTGAGTGAGTGGTCCGTGCTCCATCAGCCTGAGCGTGTGGTCTCTGCTCCATCATCCTGAGCGAGTAATCCATGCTCCGTTATCCTGAGAGAGACGTCTGTGCTCTGTCATCCTGAGCGAGTGGTCTGTGCTCCGTCATCCTGAGCGAGTAATCCATGCTCCGTTATCCTGAGAGAGACGTCTGTTCTCTGTCATCCTGAGCAAGTGGTCTGTGCTCCGTCATCCTGAGCAAGTGGTTCATGCTCCGTCATCCTGAGGGAGTGGTCTGTGCTCCGTCATCCTGAGCGAGTGGTCCGAGCTCCGTCAACCGAAGTGAGAGGTCCATGTTCCGTCATTCTGAGTGAGTGGTCTGTGCTTCGTCATCCTGAGAGAGTGGTCCGTGCTCAGTCATCGTCATCATTTATTTTTATGTTCTCAAAGTTTCGTGCCGAGTGCTCTCTTCAGGATCATCACTGAGCCCGGACAGCTTCCAACTGTAGTTTGATTGTAATAATATTCCCAGGGATGGTTTTTGATATCTCTGTGAGGTTCTTTTCCATCATTCCCATAGCTCCAACTCTCACTGGTACAACTTTGGCATTCTTCAGCTTCCAGGATCTTTTCACTTCATTCTTGAGTTTTTTCATTCTCTTGATTTCTGCATGATTTAGTCCAAAATCACTGGTATTAATACCTCACTTAGCAATGCCTTCTTCTCTCTTTTTTTTGTACCTAAGTATGATATCTGGTCAAAATGCTTTGTTTTCGATGTTTACGCTCGATGGGATCATGAGGTCGAACGTGAGCGGTCCTTCCATGTTTTCAGTGCATGCTTTTGGTTAATGTACCCATTTTTGTGGAACTGGGATATCAAAGTTTTTCCAGATGTGCCTGTGGTTAACATTAAAAACTCTGTTGTCGTCGTGTATATAACTATTCAGGCATGAGATTTTTTTTACCACCGCCACCAAAGGTGAAAGAGGTTGTGTTTTCACCCCTTTCTGTCTGTCTGTCTGTCCGTTTTGTTTGTCTGTTTATCTGTGTACAGGATATCTCAAAAAATTGTAGACGGATCCGGATTAAATTTTGTGGACAGCTTCGGTGTGTGACAAGGACGAAATGATTAGATTTTGGTGACGATCCGGATCCAGATCCGACGACTAGAATTTTTAGTGATGCTTCACCATCGAGAGATTGGGCAAAACCAATATTTAGCATGATATCTCAAAAGGTTGTCGACGGATTCGAATGAAACTTGTTGGACAGGTTGGGTGTTGGACAAGGAAGTATTGCTTCGATTTTGGTGAAGATCCGACTCCAGATCTGGATACAGAATTATTTAATTTTAAAAGTGATTCTTCACCATTGAGAGATATGGCCAAAAACGATATAGTACTGTATAACATGATATTTCAAAAAATGTATTAGGTCCGATATGTTCTCGTGGATCAGGAATTACGTGGCAGAGGTATGTGCTCCACCGAGTGTCCTAGTTTTTATTTGTGTTTGGTCATTAAGAATAACATATCACTCTTTGCTAATGCCACCTCCACCCCTCACCTATTTTTTCCTCTCCCCCCCCACCCCCCACTCTGTTTCTCCTTGCTCCCCCCCTCCAAATAAAATGCAGCACTCTCATCCCATACCTCTGTCGCTCTCTCGCAGTCCGTGTGTGTTTGTGTGTTTGTATCTCTCTCTCTCTCTCTCTCTCTCTCTCTCTCTCTCTCTCTCTCTCTCTCTCTCTCTCTCTCTCTCTCTCTCTCTCTCTCTCTCTCTCTCTCTCTCTCTCTCTCTCTCTCTCTCTCTCTCTCTCTCTCTCTCTCACAGTGTATAGCAATGTTTCACTTCCTTGCTCTTCTCCCCTTCCTAGTTTTCCCTTCTTCACCCACTCCTCGCTTCCCCTCCCTCCTCTCCCTACCCCCCTCTTTCCTCTGTCCTCTCTGCCTCCCCTTCCCCCTCCCCTGCCCCCTCTTTCTCCCTTTCTCTTTCTCCACCCTCCTCCCCTTCACACCCCCGTTTGCGATGGGTTGTATTTGCTTGTCTTGGATAATAAACAGTATGGTGGATTTTCCATCAAAAGATAATGACAAATCAGCGGGAGAAGCCTCACCAAAAGAAATGTCAATCATCACACACATCTCGTTTTTTCACAACAATTCTATCACGCACACAAAATGAAGATTACACATGAATTAATATCACTCACACACACACACACACACACACACACACACACACACACACACACACACACACACACACACACACACACACACACACACACACACACCACGGCCGGATTTAGACATGTGGTAGCCCCTGGGTAGCCTTCACTAGTGGAGTTCACTTCACTAATACTAAAAAGGTGACAAGACATATTTACAGTCGTCCATAAAGTATATTTTTCAAGAACAAAGAGTCTGAATAAAAATGTACATCTATATACATATAAGAATCTCGTTCCTATGTTTGAAGTATAAAGAATCTGAATAAGCCAGCACATGATCAATCTATAAGATGATAAGAATCTGCGAAGTTCCTATGTTTCAAGCATAAAGAATTGAATAAGCAAGCAGGCACATCTTTAAACATCATGGTCAAACTATAAGAATCTACGAAGTTGGAAGTTTCCATGTTTCAAGTATAAAGAATCTGAATCGTGTCGTGAATAAGCAAGCAGGTTAAGAAGGCTAACTATTAAAGTAACCTTAAAAATGCAAGGACCATAAATGTAACCTGAAAAATTCGAGGATAATAATAGTAAAGCGACGTGCAAACTCCCATACCCCCATAGAAGTCAACTGACTTCTATACAAAACAGAGAATGAGATAAGATGAATATCTTATATCTGTTCCAATAACTACCAACTACCATTCAAGAACTCACAAATACATTTTTCCTTACAATTTTTTTTTCATGAAATATGTGGAGGCCCCCTGGTTGTGGAGGCCCCTGGGCAACTGCCCACCTTGCCCATGCCTAAATCTGGCCCTGACACACACACACACACACACACACACACACACACACACACACACACACACACACACACACACACACACACACACACACACACACACACACACACACACACACACACACACACTTGTTATTGCTAATTTTTAAGAGCTTGTATAAATCAAATTTTGTTTTTTTCACTTTGTAAAAATTTCTATGATACATTAAAAATTTCAAACGAATGAACCCCCATATCCCCGTGAAAAAACCGACTTTAAAATGGTGTAAATGTGTGGTTTTGTTCTTCCCATGCCGAAGCCAGAATACTGATGGTGTTTCCCCACTGGACAGCCAAGCTCCGTCGCTGCTTCAACCAAACCAGTTGCTTTATATTGCCAGTTGCTGCAGTGAGCCTTCTACCGATATCATTAATGATGTTGGACGGAGATCTGCCATACACTCCAGTTGTTTCGATGGCGATTGGTTCAAATAAATAAGTTTGGCTGAGACCGGTGTATTTATTGCGTTTCAGAACTTCTGCATCGGTGGTGGCCGCTCCAGCCGCAAAGGCTGTTTTATAAATGTGTGATTTGTCGAAAGTGTCAACACAGGTGCAATCCCAAGTTAGGCTTTTTCATTCTTGGATGGGATAATGGTCAAGCCATCCGGGCAGGTATTTTCGCGAAAGACTACACCAAGGGGTACTAGGACAGATGGTATCCCTGTTCCATAAAGGACACGTTTGACCATGTCATTTAAGGCCGAATGTCAAAACGATCGACCGGCACTGAAACCGTACAACAGACCATAGCGTCCAAGTGTATCCGTCACTGCCGCATCAACATTTATGCTGCTCACAGACTGATGCTCCAACTCGTAGTGCAACCGCAACCCGTAAAGACTTGGGATAAACCTGTGTTCCAAAAGAGGGGGCAGGGACTGCATGAAGCCATTTCTCACTTTCTTTTGTGGCTGTTGCCAAAAGATTGTGACCTGATGCCACTTTCCTTAGTGGCTGTTACCTCATCTGCACTGTTCATCAGGATGACAAAAGACACTCTTGCTGCCTCAACATCCCTTGCTTTTGTGGCTAAGCCGGGACAGGCCTTCGGGTTCGCAAATGCCGATATGGACTGAACTCTAAGACAACACCGCTGCTGTCAACTCCCCCATTTGTGCCAAACCGCTTTTGCAGGAAAGAATGGCATCGACTATGGGGCCATGAAGAGATGAAGCCATTGAGGGTGATGTCAATAGCCTTGCTTAACTGGGAGCGTAGCTTGCATCCAAGCAGTATTGTTGAAAGCAACATTTGAGATTTTACTAATGGTTTTGTAAATGGTGTGGTCAAAAGCTCCGAGCTGTGCTCCATTCAGGTAGGAGGGGTACACACCAAGATATACAGAAGCTTGGGCTGGACGAAACAGTTTTTGAGCAGCACAATTGCTTTATGTGCGTCAATTTGCTTCAAGCGGCCAGACATTCGGATGAAGTCATCATGCTTTTCGATAATAGCTGTAGATGAAGGCCTCGGGGAGATAGGAACACCAAGAAGAGTGCAGTCATTGATCACGACAATCTTAATATCAGGGAGCACTGCCTTAAATATGGCCTCAGTGAGTTGACAGTCATCCAACGATTCATGGTTGAGGACGGTCAGCTCACACTAGCCACCATTGATCTCAAGGCCAACGTCTGTCAACCAGGCAATGACATTCTGGCGGTCAGCCAGCACTTTCGCAGGTTCATTCCCAAACGATGCGTCGTTGAGGTACCATATATTGAGCTCTGACTGAACCCCCCCCCCCCCCCCTGGCGATTGGATTGATGCCCAGACAAAAAAGACCTGGCCTGAAGGAGTCACCCTGTTGAATGCCAGTTGCTGAATAAATGGCTTCATTGCCATATTAAAAAATCAGAAGGAAGAGCATTTGCCTGCCAGTTGAGCGGATAGATACTGGGGTTGTACCTTCTTACTTCAGACAAAACAAATGTCACGCCTCAAGCAATTAAATGCATTACGCATCTCGATCTTAAGAAAGACGCGATGAGGAAGCATATTTGCCAGATAAAGTCTGGCAGCGTGCGCAGCCGCTTCCTACCCACCTTTAGTTGAATAGCCCAACTGGACAGGACGTAGCTCTGCCCCGAGATGTTCAGAAAGCGATCGGACTCCGGCTTTGGTCGCGAGATGGTGCAAAGTATTGCCCAGAGCGATCGTGCGAACACCACCGTCCTTCTTGGTTAGAGCAAATTAATGTGTACCGAAAAAAACAGGACGCACTGCTTTGGGAACCTCTCCCCGCAGAACCTTGTTAAGGAAGAGGGTAAGAGAAGAGAGTAAGTGGGCCCCCTCATCGGCAGATTCCTTGCCCAAAAGAACCTGAAGATATCCTGGTCAGAGCCCATCTGAGTCTGCAGCTGACCCAGACATCTGTCGGCCGCTCTCCCTGCAATACGTGGAAAGGAGGCCTCACAGAGTCGGCGTCAATCGGTATGTCGTTTAGCCGTTGATGGACGGAACTTCTTGTGCAGGCTGGAGGGCTGGGCATTTCAAAACCTCTCCTAATCCAATAAAGTGTTCACTGAACCCTAGATTTTATTTGTTTGGAATTTTTTTTGTTTCGTTGAAAACTTTTTACAAAGTAAAAAAAACAAAACAATAAAAATACCTTATATTAAAGTTTGTCAAAGAAGTGGGTACATATCTGAACATTCACAATGAGATGGATGATGAAAACATTGCAGTTAAATAGCGTTGTTGTGATCTTCATCGTTAGACATGGTGTTTCTTCTTCTAATTCGATGATATATTCCACCAAAAGTTTTCTGGGAAAGCAGTCATTTGGGAAAAAGTATGTTACTTCATTTACCCTTCCATGCTTTCTCTTGTCATTGTCTTTGCTTCCATTCCTGCTTTCGATATTGTTATACTTTTATCGTCCGCGGTAAGCTAATTTATTTCTCTTGTGAGTATCTGGGATCAAACAGAAGAGAATCAGTGTTTTTGTTGTTTCATGTCCTACACTCCACAGGAGTACGTCATAAAGTTGAAGCCATACTGGCAGCAATGGGCCGATGCAAGGGATGTAATTGGACACCCGAGAATTCAGAAGTATTGCCATCCTGATGGTGTCACGGTCTTCCCAATAATTTTGCACTGCCAAATGTTTTTCAACACCTGGTCATTTGCAGCTTTGTCACAGTCCACTGCAGGGCCCATGGGTTTCAACATCGCTGAGTGATTAAAATGTTATGTATTATACAACAGGCTTAGATTTGTAGCTTGCACACTTTTCCTTAAACCACTTGTACAGTATTAGCAGTTGAAGAAAAAGTTTTCAGTGAAAACTTTTTACTTTTGAAACATTTTGAAACCTCTGAACATCCTTTTGTGAAATTGCCACATCAGCCTCTGTCCACTCCCCCACCTCCCACTCCAATCCAAACATTTTTTTTTTGAGAAAGTCAGCAATCCACACAACCGATGATTACATTTTCAGCATCACCTGAGGTCAACCTTTACAAAAGTATGCCTGAAAGCAAAAACAAACATCATTCTGGTGACAAAGCATACATCACCAGAACACTTTCTAACGGCGGTTTTATTTGCCAATTCAACTTCGTTTTTAAGAAGCAGTTTAAGATTCCAAACCCTGATGGATTTTATAAATTCCAAAACAACATGCTGAGTGGGAATGGATACCAAATGTGTAACTGTGTCTCCCTATATGCCACCTTCCAGCGGTTGACAGGGTAGTTCAGAGGTTGCATGCTTGCCTTTGAGATATCTGTCCACGATTGCTGAACTCACTAGAAGTTGTCATCCTGCTGCTCCACAGGCAGTGTTTTTCAGCAGTGAGTATGCTGTCCTTTAATTGGATGTGACTTTTAAACTCTGTGTCCTGTCGACCAACTTCTAGCATTCCCTGGCGTTGTCTGTTTATGTGTGGCTTTGTTTTCTCCATATGATTAAAATAATAATAAAAAAAGGCTTATCATGTGACTTGTGTTTATGCCTGTGGCTTTCGACTAACATGGATGTTTGATCAATCCAAATTGGACCGTAGGCTCTGAATTTGATCACAGTGAATTTGAGTGTGCACACTAAGTGCTTTAATAGAATGTCGACTGCTTGCTATCTGAGGTACACAGCCCAAGGACAGTGAACCCAGATGAAAACTTTAGCAAATTGCTATGGTCTCATTGTAATTACAGAATTCACCTGCTGGAGGCATGTTTAACCTTGCACACACACACACACACACACACACACACACACACACACACACACACACACACACACACACACACACACACACACACACACACACACACACACACACACACACACACACACACACCCATGACTTTCCTCAATATAGAAATCTGCAAGCCAGTTGTCAAACCGGACAAGCCTTTGCCGAACACACTTTGAAAAGACAATAACATTACTGCCATCCCCGTCTCGCAAATATGGTGGTGCAGTTAGTTGATCGTACTGCATAAAAATTATAAATGTTTCAGCATTAACTTAAACACACCTGCACCATTTGTACAAGTATTACATTGAAGAGTGTTCACTCTTCTGACACAGGATGGTCCAAACCAACACGATGTTTGCTCAAGGAGGAGTGTTTGCGTCACTCGGTCCTAAAATACATTATTTTATCTTCGCAATAATTGTCAAGAATAAATAATTGTACAGCTCAATTATTGCTGCTTTCCTCCTCACTGCAGCCAACCTCCCTTGGGTGTTTGCTATTTGCTTTTAACATTCCCTCTCGAACTTCACTCTCTGCACTTTCACAGTCAGTGTGTGTCCTTTGCATGAAAGTACCACATAATGCAGTTTAATAGGAAGCTACAAGTTTTGGACAACTAACCATGGACTAAAAACAAACAACGGTTCTTGATGCGTCAGCTTGTTTGCTTGTAATGGCTGCTGAAGAATTTTGCTGTTCACTTGAAAAGTGGGATGGAATTGCAGAATGGCACACCTTGCGCTCATAAAGACACTCTACATTCACTTTATTAGCATCTGGTTTCAAAGGTTTGATGCCTGCACCTGCACTCCTGCAGCATAGGTCCCACTGTCGTAAGACACTTTAGAAATGTTTTCCCTGAAACGCTTCGGTTTAGTTCTCGACTTTTGAATTGCACTTCAATAGGAGCAGTTTCGATCTGACACAGGATGGTGCAGAGCTTTCACACTTATCTTTAAACTGGTGTACTCTGTGTTCGATTCCCAACTCATGTATATACATTATGCAGTGCTGTTGGATCGTTGCTTTCCAGGCTGTGCAGAGCTCCAAAGTGTGCCATCATCGGATGGATATTAAGCTAGGTGTCCCATCTGCTTGCATTAGTTGGTGGATGTTAAAATATCCCACAATGTCTATAATGAAGAGGAGGCCAGCTATTACCAGAAACCTGAACAAACAAGAAAAACAGCAATCAGAGATTGCAAACCCTCACGAGGACTACTTTTGAGTAGTGTATTTTTCATTGCTTTTAGTGTAAATCCAATAAGGCTGCCAAACCATGTGACCAATGACATCATATGTGTGAATCTTTTGTTCCTCATGGACAGGTGGTCATACGTGTAAAGTTTCGCCTCAATCTGTTCAGCCATTTCAGAGAAGAAGATTTTTGAAGGTTAAAAATATATAAATATATATGGCTGCTGAATTACGTGACCGATGATGCCATGTAATTTTTTTCTGCAGACCATTTTATCCCTAGACGACCCTCAAAAATTTTCATACTGATCGGATGTGGTCACATGGTTTGGCAGCCTTATTGGATTTAAGCTAAAAGCAATGAAAAATACACTACTCAAAAATTTTCATACTGATCGCATACTACATTTGCAATTACGACGTCATAACGAGAGCACCTATGATGTCATAAAAAAACCAACCTCATTCCCCTTGAAAAGTACTTGCTATGTGCCAAGTTTCAATTTTTATTGGTTGGCGGGGGATATAAAAATGGGTTCCGTCCGTCCGTCCGTCACATTTCGTTTCCGGAGCTTAACTACAAATCCCCTCAAGATATATTTACGAAATTTGGTGCACATGTCAAGCAAGTGGTGAACTGGTGCCTTTTGATATTTTCTAATTGATAGGTCACATGGTTTGGCAGCCATGTTGGATTCAAGATTCAAGTTATGTGATTATGGAATCACATAACCTAATGAAGCAAAAATTTGTAACTATCATCTTCCATCATGTCTGCATACATAGTAAAAATTATGACATCACAAGCCACATGGTTTGGCGGCCATCTTGGATAGCACACCTCATCCGATTAACACGAAACTTCACACACGTATTCCACTGGAGGATTGGAGGCAGAATATAAATTTATGATGTCAAAGGTTACATGGTTCGTCAGCCATCTTGGATTGAAAATTAATTTTCCTTGGTGTGGTTTCAGAAATACAGAGTTCCAAAGTTTTTCTGTTTTTCCAATATGGCTGCCACATCACATGACCTATAATGTCATATTTATCATTACAGCATTCTTCATGAGTAATTGCAGCAATGGTGGAAATTTCATCTCAATTCAACAAGTGGTTGCAGAGAAAACCACAAAAGTTCTGTGTGGACAAACAAACAGACAAACAGACAGACAGACAGACAAACAGATGGACGGATCCAAATGCAATCCCCTCCCCTTTGCGAGGGTAATTACAAATCCTTGGCCTGACTACCACTGAGAAGGCAAAGTACCCAGTGTAATCCTTGATGTAGATCTGCTCTCGGACCACTGAACCTGAGGTCAGATATACATTGCAAATACAGTGCCTATGGAAAGTCTAAACACCCCCTTTCAAAAATTTCACCTTTTATTGCCTTATAGCCTGGAAATAAATTACATTAAATCAGACTTTTTCCACTTTTATTTACACATCGTAACCCACAACTTGCAAGTGAAAAACAAATTCTCCAAATTTCAAAAAATTAATTTAAAATGCAAAACTAGAATATCTTGGTTGGATAAGCATCCATCTCCCTGAGTTAATACTTGGTGAAAGCACCTTTTACAGCAATTAGAGCTGTGAGTCTGTTGGGATAGGTCTCTACCAACTTTATACACCTTGATTGGGCAATATTTGCCCGTTCTTTTGTACAAAACTGTTCAAGCTCAGTCAAGTTGTGTGGGGGAGTGTTGATGGACAGCAATCTTCAAGTGATGCCAGAGATTTTCGATTGGATTTAAGTCGGGGCTCTGACTGGGCCACTCAAGGACATTTATGTTCAGGTCAGGTCAGGTATGGGAGCATGTGCCAGAACAGCACGTCGCTGCGTCCACTTTCTGCCGGTACTCCAGGGGCCTCCGTCTGGCCATCCCCAAGGCAGATGCCAGGCCCATCCCCATCTCCTTGAGATGATGGTCAACCTGTTGCAACCATGAGGCACGTGGTCGACCCACTGGCCTCCTCCACTCATGAGACTCCCTCGCTGAGAGAATCTGGTGAGCAGGATCAGAGTCAGGAAAACGAGCCACATGTCCATACAGCCACAACTGACGCTCAAGGACTATGCAGGTAACAAATCTCATCCGAGTCTCTCTCAGCAACCGCTCGTTGGACACAAAATCCGACCAGCGATAGCCAAGGATTCTCCGAAGAGACCTGGTACCAAAGGAATTAAGTTTCCATCTCAGATCCTTGGTCAGAGTCCAAGTCTCGCACCCATAGAGCAAGACTGGAAGTACCAAGGACCTGAAGACTCGGACTTTCGTCCTCCCGCACAGGTACCGGCAGTGCCACACCCCATGATCCAGTGAATCCATGACTCCCCAGGCCCGACCCAGACATCTATTGACCTCTGATTCGCAGCCAGCAGAGACATGAATATCACTGCCAAGGTAAGTGAATCTCTCCACGACCTCAACATCCTCACCACAAACAGACACAGACAGGACAGCAGCATCCAAGATGTCACCGAAAGCCTGGATCTTAGTTTTGACCCAAGAAACCCGTAATCCCAACGGCTCTGACTCCTCATTCAGCACCTCGAGGGCCCCCAAGAGGATGTCTAAAGTCTCCGCAAAGATGACTGCATCATCTGCAAAGTCAAGGTCCGAGATCTTGACATTCCCAAATGACGCACCGCAACTTGATCTCTCCGACATCCTCCCTAAAATCCAGTCCATACAAGTGCTGAAAAGTGTGGGGGCAAGTACACATCCCTGACGAACTCCAGTAACAACTGAAAATAAGTCAGAGATAGTACCACCACACTTCACAGCACTCTCAGTACCAGAGTAGAGTTCAGACATCAGATCGATCAGTTTTGGTGGCACCCCACGAAGACCAAGAATCCTCCAGAGGACATCCCGATTCACTGAATCGAACGCTTTACAGAGATCAACATAGGCTGCAAGCAGCCCCTGCCGAAACTCTCATCTGCGTTCGGTGAGGACACGAAGTGCAAGGATACAGTCAATCGTTGACCTCTTTGGTGTAAAGCCTGACTGTTCTGGACGCTGGTGCTCAAGCAGATGGTGGCGAACCCTATCGAGAATTA
Source organism: Eptatretus burgeri (assembly GCF_056783735.1). Taxonomy (NCBI): domain Eukaryota; kingdom Metazoa; phylum Chordata; class Myxini; order Myxiniformes; family Myxinidae; genus Eptatretus; species Eptatretus burgeri. The sequence goes on along the minus strand of NC_140965.1, from coordinate 9,852,202 downwards.
TCCGAGCAAAGACCTTGCCCGGCACTGAGAGCAGCGTCACCCCTCGGTAGTTGTTGCAGTCTTGGCGATCACCCTTCCCTTTCCAGAGAGGGACAACAAGGCCCCTCTTCCAGTCAGTTGGGATGATGCCTGTGTTCCAGGCAGAGCACAAAACTGCATGCAACGACATGAGTGCAGCATTTCCACCAGCCTTGAGAAGTTCGGCATGGATGCCACAGATCCCTGGAGCTTTGCCCCGTTTCAACTGGTTCACCGCAGCCCATGTTTCCACAAGCGTAGGTGGACCACAGTTGATTCGAGGGTCAGCAACAGGGATTGTAACACCCTTGACGTCCAACTCGACAGTTGGGGGATCAGCCTGGTACAACCGCTCAAAGTAACCAGCCCAACGGGCCTTCACTTCAGACTCCTCTGTCAAGAGCCTACCACTCTCTGCTCGAACTGTAGTGCTCCGAGGGATGGGCTTGGATGAACGTAATGCGCGAATTCCCCTGTAAGCGGGACGAGAATCACCTGTCCACAGGTGATGCTCTACCCCCTCACAGATTCCTCGCACATAGGCCTCCTTGTTCACCCTCAGTGCACGTACAGTTTTACGCCTCAGCTCCCTGAACAGCTCAGCTCTGCCATTCAGCCTGGCCCTGCGACTCTGGTCAATGGTATCCAGTGTCCCTTGAGAGACAAAATTCTTCTTTGCCCTGTGGTGAGCTCCAAGGCATCCACCGGCAACATCAAGGACGGTGGTCTTGAAGGCGCTCCACAACTCTTCAGGACCCCCCAAAGCACCCAGACCCCCAAGTGTCCACTCAGCCTGTTTGCAAACTCCTCAGCTACTCTCTCATCCCTGAGCTTGGCAACATCCAGCCTCGGCTGGGATGTTACCATTCTCCAGTATTTAAGGTGCAGCTTTAGAGTTGCTACAACAAGCCTGTGGTCAGTATTGAGGAACTGAGCACTCCGGTAGACCCTGCAGTTCTTGATCATCCTCCAATGACCGTCAATGAGGACATGGTCAATCTCCTTTGCCACACCGCCAGCGTTGGAATACCAAGTCCAGCGATGAGCTTGTGGGCGCTGAAACCATGAACCAGCCACCCTAAGTCCATGACTTCTTGCAAAGTCAAGGAACTTAGTGCTATTCTGGTTCATAGTTCCTGACCCATGGGGACCAACACACACCTCATGACCGTCCCTATCAGTTCCAGTCGATGCATTGAAATCCCCCAAGACTAGAAGTGTATCTCGTCTGGGGCACTGATCAACCACAGACTCGAGTGTGGCGTAGAATGCATCCTTCACGGTGAGATCACTTGCCTCAGTCGGAGCATAAACAGAGACCAGGGAAATGACACCTAAGGAGTGACGAATCCTTTATCTCATAATACGCTCGTTGACCGGTGTTACCTCAATTATCATTGGGGTCAGCCTATTGGACACAGCTACAGCAACTCCTTGGGTATGGTAACCATCAGAGTGACCAGACCAATAGTAGGTGTAACCACCCACCATTATCTCGCCGCAATCCGGTCTCCGAACCTCAGAGAGAGCTGCAATCCCGATGTCCAAACGCTTGAGCTCAGATGATAACAGAGACAGGTGATCATCCTCTCTTAGGGATAGGACATTCCAGGCACCCACCCGAAGGGACTGCCTCAGGTTAACCCAAGGAGACCGCCGTCTGGTGGACGACACCTCAGCACCACTCCGACACACTCTCCCGCAATCTGACCCAGGGATGTTACCCCGTGGTTTCCCTCCTATCAAAGATTGGGGGTCCAGAAGGCTTTGCCTCAATCCCGTCATCCGGTGAGCTGCCCTGCGAAGGGAAGCTGCACAGGAGGTACTCCCACGGAGTGGGTTTTCAGATTTTTTTGCGTTTTTGCGTTTTGCGGAATGAAGGGTTTTACGGTGGCCGGAGTGCAAATCCTGCCACCATCCTCCTAATAAGAAGTGACCCAACTGCAGGAGGACGTCCGCAGACACAGTTGGGCAATAGATATTTATGTTCAACTAAGAACAACTAAGAACAATTTATGTTCAACTTATGTTCCTGTTCCTTAGTCACTCCAATGTTTCTTTGGCTGTGTGCTTTGGGTCGTTGTCATGCTGAAAGGTGAACTTCCATCCCAATTTCAGGTTTCTTGTAGAGGGCAGCAGATTTTCCTCTTGGATCTTTCTGTATTTTTCTCCATCCATTTTCCCTTCTATCCTTACAAGTATCCCAGTCCCTGCTGATGAGAAACATCCCTGTAACATAATGCTGCCACCACCATGCTTCACAGTTGGGATGGTGTTCTTTGGGTGTTGTGCTATTTTGGGTTTGCACCAAATATAACGTTTTGCTTTTATGCCAAAAAGTTCCATCTTGGTTTCGTCATACCACAAAACATTTTGCCACATGGCTTCATAATCTCCAGAGTGGTTTTTTGCACACCTCAAGCAGGACTGAAGGTGGGCTTTTTAAAGTAATGGCTTCCTTCTTGCCACCCTACTATACAGGCCAGACTTGCAGAGCGCTTGGGATGTTATTGACACATGCACACAGTGACCAGTCTTTGCTATAAAGGCCTGTTGCTCTTTCAAAGTTGCCATTGGTCTCTTGTTGGCCTCTATGAACAGTCTCCTCCTTACCTGGTCATCCAGTTTGGAGGGACTGCCTGATCTCGGCAAGGTCTTGGTGGTACCATATGCCTTCCACTTCTTAATGATTGGTTTGACTGCACTCCAAGGGATATTCAAGACCTTTGAAATATTTTTATACCCATCCCCTGATCTGTGCCTTTCCACATCTTTATCCCGACTTTTTTTGAAAGCTCCTTGGCTCTCATGGGTGAGTCTTTGCTGTGAAATGCACTTCCCAGCATAGGATACCGACAGGAATGGCTGATTTTATTCTGAAGTAATCAGAATCACTACAATTTGACACAGATGTCGTACAATTAAGTTGGTGTGTGATTTTGAAGGTGATTGGTTACACCTGAGCTAATTTCCAATTACTATTATCAAGGAGGGTGGACACCTATCCAACTAAGATATTCTCGTTTGGTGTTTTTCATTCATTTTCTGTTAATTGAATAATTTGTTTTTCATTTCAAAGTTGTGGTTTACAATGTGTATATATAGATGGAAAATGTATGAATTGATGCAATTTAATTCCAGCCTATAAGGCAATAAAAGGTGAAAATTTTGAAAGGGAGTGGAGACTTTCTATAGGCACTTTGTGTTATCTGTCAAAACATGTGGAGCGTGATAAGCACTTCCCCCAATCTCCATTGGACATAGTCCTACACCAAAGCATCACCACCAATCCAGAGGCCTCGACCTGACGACTCTGTCAAACAGACAAAGATTCCGTGATCAACATTAGTTAAATATAAAATGGAGCCACCTATCTGGATTTTGGGCTTGTTTGCCCTCATGAGGATGGCATAACAACAAATATCTAACTGATGACAAACTATAGAAATGATACCTGAAAGTATAGTCTTACCTCAAACTAATGATGACCACATTCGTCATTTAAACATCAGACACACCTCGTGACTGTTATGGTGAGCATCGTGTTATGGTAATTTTGTCTCGAACATAGTGTGCGGCTCCGTTTGATGTTTAACTGATGTTGACCATGTAATCTTTGTCTGTTTGACAGTCGCAGGGCCAATGATTGTGTGTTGGAGGTGACGCTTTGGTGTAGGACTATGTCCAATGGAGATCGGGGGAGTGATCGTCACACTCCACATGTTTATAATTTACCCACTGTTTGCATGACGCGTCTTCTGGGGGAATGGTTTGCATTAGCGGGAACAATCATCTGAGTGGCAAACAGATGGCTGTTCTTTGCAGATTATGCGGTTTTACCATGCGAGACATAATCCGCAGCAATGATCACCATAATAGTGAGGAGGTACGTCTGGTGTGTGTGTGTGTGTGTGTTGGTGTGTTGGTGTTGGTGTGTTGGTGTGTTGGTGTTGTTGTTGTTGTTGTTGGTGTTGTTGTTGGTGTTGTTGTTGGTGTTGTTGTTGGTGTTGTTGTTGGTGTTGTTGGTTTTTCGGCTGCTCCCATTAGGGGTCGCCACAGCGGATCATCCGTTATGTTCCGCATACTGATTTGGCACAGGTTTTACGCCGGATGCCCTTCCTGACGCAACCCTGGTCGCCTCTTACAACACAGGGATAAGGATTGGGTTTTGCCATGATTCCGGGCTGCCCTTCACCCTCTCATAGCGCGGCCCAGCGCAGAGCTCCATATATACATATATACATCAAGTGATCCTCCAACCCAAGCCGCCGAGTAGCCGGATTACAGGCGCACGCCACTACGCCCGGTATATATATATATATATATATATATATATATATATATATATATATATATATATATATATATATATATATATATATATATATATATATATGCGAGGTCCATCTAAAAAGTAACGGGACAGAAATTTCATTCCAAAAGATATATTGAAATCACAGCTTGTCCCCTTCAAAATATTTTCCCTCCAGTCTCACAAGCTTGTCCATCCTCTTCTTCCACGCTTCGATGCACCCCTGGAAGGCTTCTTCTGGAATCATCTGGAGCTCCGTCGTCATGGCCCTTTTGATGGCCTCCACATCAGGAAATTGGGTCCCCCTGATCACCCTCTTGAGCTTGGGGAAGAGGAAAAAATCACAAGGGGCCAAGTTTGGCGAATACGGAGGTTATTCCAGAGTTGGCACGTTCCTCTCCGCCAGAAACTGTCGGATGCTCAGAGCACTTTGACCAGGGGCGTTGTTTTGGTGGAGCACCCAGGCATTGTTCTCCCACAGATCCCTCCTCTTGTCCCGGACTGATCTCATGAGGCGCCGGAGGATCTCCTTGTACATGTATTGATTCACTGTTTGACCC
>NC_140965.1:9802312-9842312 GCF_056783735.1 Eptatretus burgeri | reverse complement strand
GCGAATTCGCGCCCGCCGGCGTGCGATCGGCCACGTGACTCGAATCGCGGCACGTCGCCCGCTGGACGGACAATTCTGTCTTCACCCTCTCGGACTAACGCCGGGAGCTAGTCATGGGTGGGCCTTTCAGCCTCACCACAATCGTGCCAATCGGCCACCCGCGTGGGATAGGGTTGTTCGCCAAACTCGACCTACCTAAGTACCCACGCGGATGGTAGACCGGGCGATCGCACCTCGCCGCAGGTCGACTCCGGACACGGGCCGCTTAAGCGGTCCATTCCGTGCTATCGGGATAACCGAGCAGTGTTATCGTCGGCCTCGACGGTTCCGATTAATTATCGGGCGTATTAAGCCCACTACAAACCCTTTACGTGAAGCAAGATGGAGATTCAAATGAAGGAAAGGACGCAGCGAAACGGGGAACAATTCAACATAATGCACTTTATTTACATGACACACGAAGAGCACACATATATCAATTTAAAACACACACACACACAAGCATTTAAAGGCCATTTTCCCCGCTAAAGCGGGGGTTAGCCTTGCGGGCCCCATGACAATCTTCTCCACTTTACCCTGTTTTCTGCATCTCCCCTTCTTAATCCCCTTGCCCACATTTCCTCTTCCACCACATTTAGCCAAGTTCTTCTCGGTCTTCCCCGTCCTCCACTTCCGACTACACTCATTTCCAACACTCCTCTCACCCAGTCACTTTCATCCTTCCTCAACACATGACCCAACCATCTCATCCTGTTTCTCTTCACAACCTCCATCACAGACTCTATTCCCATCATCTTCCGCAAGTCATCATTTGTCTTCCTCTCTCTCAACGATACTCCACACATCCACCGAACCATTCGCATTTCCACCCTTTCCAGCCTTTGTTGCTGCTCCATGTTCAGTACCCATGTCTCACTCCCATAAATCATCGTACTCCTCACACATGTAGCATACACCTTTCCCTTCAGCTTCAACGACACTCCCCTCTTTGTCAGCACGCCACTCAGTTCCCGAAACTTCTTCCATGCACATCTCACTCTAGCAACCGTCGAAGAGTCTGATCCACCTTCTCCATTCAGCATGTCTCCGAGATAGCAAAATGTTTTCACCCCTTCCAGCTTCACACCATCTCCAAGATCCAACTCAACAATTCCTTCATCTGCTGCTCCCTCGATGCACACCTTACACTTGAATGTAGCTGCCACACTGGTTAATGACCTTCTCACCCCACTACATTTTCGATGAACCCATTCAGCACACATTGTACACTGAATGGAGTTCACTCCGACACCCTTCCTGCACACAGCACACGGCCACTTCCCAGTCCTTTCCACCTCACCACATGCTTTACCACTTGCCATCACCTTCGTCTTTCCGATATTCACCTTCAAACCTTTTGCCTCCATACATTCCTTCCACTTGTTCATCTTCTCCTTCAGTCCATCCATACTCTGCAATCAACACCAGATCATCTGCATACAGCAGCTCCCACGGTAAACCCTCCTTTACCCTCCGAGCCAGCACCTCCATCACAACTACAAATAGAAGTGGACTTAGTACCGACCCCTGGTGCACTCCCACCTTCACTTCAAACTCACCACTGTTCCCGTCCTTCGTCCTTACAGCTGTGCGTGCTCTCTCGTACATGGCCATCACTACTCTGATCAACCATTCCTCCTCCACTCCTTGCTTCCTCAATGCCCATGCCATTACTTCGCGTGGGACCCTATCAAATGCTTTCTCCAGATCAACAAACCCAAAAAACAACTTCTTCCTCTTCTCCATGTACTTCTCCTGCAATTGCCTTACAATAAAAATTGCATCTGTCGTTCCTCTTCCTGGCATAAATCCAAACTGCATTTCATCAATCTTTACCTTATTCCTTATCCTCTTCTCCAACACCCTTTCCAATACCTTCATTCCATGTTCCAATAACTTTATTGCTCTATAGGAGCCACAGTCCAGAGGGTCACCTTTCCCCTTGTACAGAGGGACGAGGGTACTCGGTTCCCAATCCACTGGAATGCGGCCTTCTTTCACCACCAGATTACAGATCTCTGTCATTCACTTCACACCCCAACTTCCCGCTGCCTTCAACATATCTCCCACAACTCCCGTCGGCCCTCCTGCTTTTCTACTCTTCATTGCTCTTATAGCTTCCTCAACTTCCTTCTCAGTTATCTTCTCTGCTGGTCCTAAAACTGGGTTACTCTCGATGTTTCTATCCAATTCATTTTCTACATTCAACAGCCTTTCCATATATCTCTTCCATCTTCCTTTAATTCCATCTGAGTCCGCAACAATTTGTCCCACTTCATCCTTCAAGCAACTCACCCCCGTCACATCAAATCTCTCTCTCGCTATCTGATTTGCGATCCTGAATACCGCTCTCTTACCCTCCTCTGAATCCAAGCGTTCTCCAAACATTTTCCTATGGGCCTCCTGCGCCTTTGCAACCTCTTTCTTTGCAGCCTTCTTGGCTTCCTTATAACTTTCATGTGCAGCCTCTTCTTCCACCGTGTCATTTGCCTTTTGCCATTCCTTGAACTTCTTCCTCTTCTCTTCAATCGTCTTTCCAACTTCATCATCCCACCACCATGTTTCCGAGTGCCTCGGTGGTCCTTTTGTCCATCCACATACCTCACCAACGGCTCCCAATAGACTATCTTTCATTGACATCCAACCAATTTCAAGCTCAACCACATCATCTTCAACCATACTCAGCCTCTCTCTTAATGCTTCCTTCACTGTCGCCTCTTTCATCCTCCACACCTTCATCCTCGGTTGGTACTTCACCCGCCGAATTCTCCGCGCACCTTTCACCCTTATATCGCAGACAACCAGGTGGTGCTGCGAAACAGTCTCCTCGCCTGGGATCACATTTGTGTCCTGGAGGTTTCCCCTATCTCGCTGACGCACCATCAGGTAGTCAATGGTTGTCGTCAACCCACCTGACGTGTATGTAATAAGCTTATTATTCGCTTTCTGGAATTGAGTATTACAGAGCAACAAATCAGCTCCATCAGCAAACTCCAAGATCCTTTCACCTTCTCCATTTCTCACACCATATCCATAACCCCCATGGACTCCCTCAAAACCATCTGGACTCCTTCCCACATGTCCATTCAAGTCTCCTCCAACCACAACAACTTCCTCATCTTTCACATTTTCCATCAACTTCTCCATCGCACACCAGAACATGTTCTTCTCTTCATCGCTTCGACCGACCTGCGGGGCATATCCCGAGATGACGTTCACCAAGAGATTTCCGATCACAATTCTCACCATCATCAACCTTTCACTCACTCTAGTCACACTCACTACACTGTCTACAAACTCCTCAGAAAACATTACACCAACACCATGCACGCCTTCCGGGCACCCTTGCCACATAAATTGTACTTCTGCCCCTGCCTTCCCTTCACCATTCTCACACCACTTCCCTTCCACCGTGTCTCCTGCACACAACATATGTCCACTCTTCTTCTGACCAATGTTTCAACCGCTTCTCCAGATCTTCCTGTCATTGTCCCTACATTCCATGTACCAAACCTCAGAAACTGATCTCCACGTGGGGCATCAGACGATTGGTCATCATAAATGGAAAAATTTCCTCCCTTGCTTCGATCGGGTTCCCCACCTTGAGTTTTAACGAGAGGGGGTGAGGACCCCCACGGGGTACTTTGGGCTGTACCCTGCCCATCAGTTGTACTCATCATGGTTTCCTTTTGAGGCGATGTTTTTATGGCCGGATGCCCTTCCTGATGCCAACCCTTTTAGTCGCCTTTTACGACACGCAGGGATACGGTGTACCTATTCTGACCGGGGTACACACCGGGATATCAATTTAAAACAAAAACAACAATGCAAAGCTACGACCGAATACGCGAACACACGGCAACACTTATACAGTTTTACTTTACAAGACACGGCGCCACAAGATCCATACAAAAAAACAAAAGAAAAGGCCACCCTCAAAGACAAGGGGGCAGACAGGGCCCGTGGGCCTTTATGGCATGGGACTTGGCAGACCGAACGAGTCCCACGACACCATTGCAGGTTACCTGCACCCTCGCGGTGCGATGGTGGGCGAGCTCTTTCCGGCGCTCCTTGTACGAACGCGCAGGTCCACGCGACACAGCTGGCAGAGCGGCACCTCCAGACCGCATCCCTCCGCGACGTCCGGACTCTCCACCGACTGCAAGCTCCAACGAGCGGGTCGCTCTACGGACCACTTCTCCAAGACCCAGACGGGCAGAAGACCATGAACCGACTGATACTGACACTCTCACCGACCGCCCTGACCTGACCTCCGCTGACCTGACTTCCTCAAGCGGCACCTCCGTGCACCCTTTTATTTCCCCGGCACCCCGCTCCTCCCTTCGCGGCACGCGGGGGTGGGGGGGGGACATTCCACCAGAGAAATTGGGGCGGGAGTTGAGTTTCCAACCGTCATTCTTGTTTACCAGAGAAATCGGGGTGGGAGTTAAGTTCCAACCGTCATTCTTGTTTACCAGAGAAATCAGGGTAGGAGTTGAGTTCCAACCTTCTATTCATTCTTGTTTACCAGAGGAATCGGGGTGGGAGTTGTTGTTGTTCCCCTTTTGTGTTCGTGGAGATGTTGACGGTTGCTGGCAGAGTGGTGAGGATGGTGTGGTTGTTGAGAGGCAGGTGTGGTTGTGGTTGTTGTGAAGCGGCGTTGTGGTTGGTGGTTGTGACGTGGTTGGTTCAAAATAAAGATAGAACTGAAAAACGGCTATCTCAAAGCATCGCAGCCCGAATGGATCACATGAATTCCCTCTAAACAACGGGTTTGGGGCTAACTACACATGTACTGAGAGATATCTCACCTACGGGCCCTTCATGGTGTAATGCGAATTTCCACAGCCGTAACAATATATATTGTTGTGGTTGACGAAATTCGCAAACCACCATTCAGGTCCCGTTGGTGAGATATCTCTGTAAGTAGATGTGTAGTTAGCCCAAACCCGTTGTTTAGAGGGAATAAATGTCATTCATTCGGGCTGCGACCCTTTTAGATAGCCGTTTTTCTTTTACTATCTTTATTTTGGACCAACCGCCATTACTACCACCACAACCACCACCAACCGCATCTCGAAAACCAAAGCCACCTTCTCCAGAACCGCCTTCACAACATCCACCTTCTCCACAACCGCTTTCACACACCAACCACCAACCGCAACGCCGCTTCACAACAACAGCAACGCCAACAGCCACAACCTTTACCGTCACAACTCGCCCTCGCAACCATCGCATCACCGCCATTCCCACGCCGCTTGTGGGCACCGATACTAGACTCGTACAGGGCGCGCACCGAGCAGCGGGTGCAAAAACACCAGCCTTTCCGAGAAATCGGATCAAGAATGATTCACGCCCACTTCTGTTCCGTCCTATCAGCGAGCGTGGGGCGATTTGGCCCCGCCTCCAGGCGCGTCGGAGTATAATCGCTATATGCAGATTCGCGGATCAAGAATGATTCACGCCCACTTTTCCTCCGTCCAATGGGGGAGCGTGGCTCCCCCCCCCCCGAGCCGTTCCTGATCCAAAAATCTGCATATGATTTCTCCTGTCGGACTATAAAGCGCCGAGCGTGGGGCGAATTAGGGTTGAGTTTCTGAATCGAGAAGAGTTGAGAAGAGGAAAGAGTTGGAGAGTTGTGGCGGTGGCGAAATCAGTCAAGAGAGTGTCTGTCGGGGTCCGGAGAGGCTGGAGAAGGCAAGAAGCTTTGTGGAGGTCTGCGCTCGTGTCAGAGTCGGGGAGCTGCGGAGTGGGGAGGCCGGGAACGCGGTCGAGGTCGCAGTGGAGTCGCCCGTCGCGGGACCCAAGCCAGCCAGATATCCTCTTTCCCCCGAGCATCAACAACCCCCCCCGTTTCCCCCCGCGCTGAGATAGTGTGAGAAGGGGCCCCGTTCCCACCCCATTCCAGGCAGTGCCAGCGAGGCCCGCGGAGTCGGGGCGCCGCCGCCATTTTGCGGCTCATCACCAGACGGGTAGGCTCGACGCGGTCTCGGCCCCAGGCCCGTCTGCCCCCTTATCGTTGAGGGTGGCCCATTTTTCTTTTGCTTTGGAGTATATGTGTTGTCGGCGCCGTCTGTGAAGTAAAACTGTGTAAGTGTTGCCGTGTGCTCGCGTAGTCGGTAGTAGATCTGCATTGTGTCTCTTTTGTTGCATTTGCTTTTTGTGCAGAATTGTTGTGTTACTTTTACATTTGCTTTTGGTGCATAATTGTAATTGTATATGTGTGCTTTCCGTTTGCCACGGAATAAATGTGCTTTATGTTGAACTGTTCTCCCGTTTCGCTTCGTCTTTTCTCTAATTGAATCTCCATCTTACTTCACGTAAAGGGTTGGACGTGGGCTAAATACGCCCGATAATTAATCGGAACCGTCGAGGTTGACGATAACACTGCTCGGTTATCCCGATAGTCCGGAACGGGTCGCTTAAAGTGGCCCGTGTCCGAAGTCGACCTGCGGCGAGGTGCGATCGCCCGGTCTACCCTCCGTGTGGGTACTTAGGTAGGTCGAATTTGGCGAACAACCCTATCCCACGCGGGAGGCCGATTGGCACGATCGTGGTGAGGCCGAAAGGCCCACCCGTGACTAGTTCCCGGCGTTAGTCCGAGAGGGTCACGACGGGATTGTCCGTCCGGTGGGCGACGTGCCGTGATTCGAGTTACGTGGCCGCTCGCACGCCGGCGGGCGCGAATCCGCAACAATATGTATATATATACATACATATATATATATATATATATATATATATATATATATATATATATATATATATATATATGAAAGACCTACCCACATCTCTCACCTGTGAATGGAGGGAATAGACAATTAGCTCTCACCTAATCAACTCAACCCAGTTGGCAGTGCGCTAATGTTTTCTGATTTCCAAGCAGATGGCAAATGAGAAGGTGAAATGAAGGGAGAGAGGGTGAGCAAGAGCAGCAGAGCAAGTTTTTAGGATATGTGGGCTAATGCCGTCTGGACCGGTTGCAGAATCTGAGTCGAGGTTTGACAGCAAGCTTTTCAACTTGACAGGAGAAAAAGACACAGAGTCCAGGAACAGCTTGGTGTGACTGGAAAGGGGGTGGGGGGGAGGGGGGTACAGAAAGTGAAGGATTTGGTCCACAAGATTTACAAGCAAACATGGAGTTTAGACATTCAGCCTTTTCACGTGCAGTGTTCGCTGTGTGGCCATTTGAGGTAAGGGAGGGGATGGAGGGGGAACATACACCAGAAACAGATTTGATTAGACGCCACCAGGATTTTGAGGAGGGAGAGAGGTTTGAAAGTTCAGACTTCAGCTTGGAAAGATGCTGTTTTCTGGCTCTCCTGAGGGTAGATACACACTTGTTCTGAGCTTTATGGAAGGAACTGAGATTACCCTCAGTTGGGTTTGCTTTCCATGAGGCAAAGGCAAGATGTTTCACGACAACTGTCTCGCCACAAGCTTCAGTGAACCATGGGCGGGAGGAAGTGGAGAACAACTGAAGATGAGAGGGGATAAATTTGTGCATGAGGGAGAGCAAGTTTCTTTGAAAGAATTCCCAGGAGGAATTGACGTTGGAGAAAAGATGGAGTACCATTGGTTGAGATCCGGGTCGGGAAATTGACCAGTTGAGTCAGTCCCAATGAGTCGCAGAAAGCTTTTGCTGAAGTGCCATGACAGGTGAGAGAGGTACCCACACCTAGCCAACTGGCGTGATGACAATTGAAGTTGCCACATATGAGGAAGAGAGAGTTTGGATGAGAAGAAAAGTTGGTCCATGTTTTCGGATAGTAAGGTGTAATGGAGTCATCACTGTTAGGTGGATGGTACAGTACACATATAAACATGAGGTGGGAGTGGAGGGGAAGCCATTGCCAGAGGTATTCCTCTGGGTGTGGGGAAGTGAGGGCAGTGCATGGAGAGTTGGTAATGGAGTCTTTGATGAACAGAGCAACTCCTCCACCAGGATGAGGCTCAGGTCTGTCATACCGGAGGAGGGAGTAACCAGGGAGAGATACTTGGGAGTCAGAGATGTCTTGAGGGAGGAAAGTTTATGTTTGGCAGATCATGTCTGGTTTGTCAGTGGCAACCTGTATGGAAAGATCTGTAAGGTTTGAGTGAAGGCCCCAGATATTTGAGGTCCACACTGTTAATGAAGAGGGAGGGGAGGAGGCTTTGGGTGCAGTTGATGGGAAGGGGAGGGGGAGGGTAGGACAAGGGAGGAGGGGGGAGGTAAGGAGAGTTGTTGAAAGAGTGTGGAGAATTGCAGAGTCGCTCGGGGAGGGGTGGATGAGGAGGAGAAAAGGCTCTGTGGTGCTGGGGGAGAGCAAGAGAGGAACAGAAGGCAGTTGAGGATTTGAGGAGGTGGAGTGATGAGATGGAGGTGAGAGGACAGTGGAAGGAGGCAGCTTTGTGGATGAGAGGGGGGGCAACTTTGAGAAGGGTGAGGTGAGTGAGGGGGGGTGAATGGTGGGAGAAGGGTGAGTGGGGAGAGTTGAGGGAGAAAGGTGAGGGGGAGTTTTTGAGAAAGGTTAGAGGGAGGCTTGGAGGGAGAAGAGTGGGATGGTTGCTTTGAGAGTGAGGGGTGAGAGGGGTGAGTTGGCACTGAAGTTTGAAAAAAAGAATGGTTAATGGAAAGTGAACATTCATTGCAAACTGGGGGTTTAAAATATTTTTTTGGGTTTGAGATGCGATTAAAAACATTTCGTGATGGATGCAATAAAGGTGAATAAAGAGAACGGAGAGAAGAAACACTGTAACAGTTGGATTTTTTGGCAAGGTATGAATGAAGTGTCGAATTGAGAGCAGTGTGTTGAAATAGAAGAAGAGTAGTGCATTATGACACAGTAAAGAGTACCACACGTGTGAAAGAGGAAGATGAAGCAATAAAAGAGCTCGTTATTGTTCTTCTTCTTCTTCTTCTTCTTCTTCTTCTTCTTCTTCTTCTTCTTCTTCTTCTTCTTCTTCTTTGAGACAGTCTTCATCCGATTAGGTAATGGGAGGTTGTAGAAAAAAATTGTGAAGTGAATGGGGAATTTGGATTGGTAAACGCAGGGGGTGAAACAGATCACGTGGTTGCAGGAGAAGCACGTGGCTTTGGGAGGTGTATAGTCAAAAGTGAATTTATTTATTTTAAATAAGGATTGCGTAACATTCGGAAAAGGGAAGCTTGAATTAAAATTGTGGAGGTGTCTGGTGAATTTGGAACTGTAAACGCAGAGTGAAGCTTCTGGGTCGATGAAACATATCAGGAAGAGGGTGGAGAGAGACACGTGGTTACAGAAGGTGTATAGATCGAAAGGATCCAGGAAGATTATTAATTTTTGAAGAATAGGGAAGATTAGGGAATTGAAGGTTGTAGGAAGAAATCGTGAAGGTAATGGCGAGAGTGGGTCAGCTCAATTAGAATAAAGATGGTATGCCGGGAAGAAGAAGAAGAAGATGAAGAAGATGAAGAAGATGAAGAAGATGAAGAAGATGAAGAAGAAGAAGAAGAAGAAGAAGAAGAAGAAGAAGAAGAAGAAGAAGAAGAAGAAGAAGAAGAAGAAGAAGAAGAAGAAGAACACGGATCGGGACTCATGGGTATGCAAGGAGAAATGTAGTTTTGTTTTGTTTTGTTTGTTTTGGATTCAAGACAAGAAACAGAGTATGTCGTAGAGAGTGATGGGGGACGTTGAGAATGTAAGGAAAATAGGAATTGAAGATAATAGGGAGAAAATACAAATAAAAACGATCGTACACCAAGAGGGGAAGGACGCGTAGGCCTCAAGGAACCCGGTAAGACAAGGTCGACGACAACTCACAAAAAGCACGATTTTTGAAACAAAACTAAACTAGGAACACACAGTAACATGGAGGTGAGAAAATAAACAGTTAAAACAGGACATATAACAACCGGACACTTAACTTTGAGAAAGTCAGCAGAGAACGCTGAAAGACCCTGCCGTCACTCCAAACCCAGAACCGGAAGTCAACAAAAAATTGTTAGTCATTGTAAATAATTGTAAAATTATTGTAAAGTTGTAAAAAACCCAAAAAATTGTTAATAATTGTAAAAATTAAATAAAAAATACCCCAAAAACATTTAAGTTCAGAAATGGAAATGGGGAGTGGGGGGATTTATAAGTAAAAAATAAAAAAATAAAATAAGATTTAACAAGACAACCAATCAATCAATAATTAATGAACAAGAAGATGTCAGATTTTTGAGTGGTCTTTTTTATTGTGACGTCCACATGTTTCTGGAGTAGATTTTTGAAGTAACATTGTCGAACGATCTTCCTGCATCTCAAATCATGTGGGAAATTAAGCAGCTCATTCCACACATAAAACTTTCCCAATTTCCCATTCTGCCAAAAAAAAAAAGAAATTGCTCATTTTTGAGGATGCGTCTCAAATATTGACTCGGGCTCATTTTTTTTTCATGTTTGAACGCATTTCTGCTCATATTCCACAGATTATGTTTCTCTCATGGTGTGGTCTTTCAGCTGCATCTTCTGCCTATGCCTTGAATGGAACAACATGACAGTAAGCAACTTCATGTTCCATCTGCCATGTCATTACAGTTGCGTCTCAGGAATATATGTGTGTATATATATTTGTGTGTGTGTGTGTCAGAAAAAAGCATTAAAAAAATGAAAACGTGTCATGATGGAATTCCAAAAAAACAACCGAAAATGAAAACATGTCGTGATGGAATTCCAAAAAAAAACAACCAAACAAGGCAGGAAAGAATGACAAGAAAGAAATTACACCACAATACTTTAACGTTTTGCCATGACGACATCTTTTGACATTTTTGTTATTTAGCAGGCAGCATTTGCGGGAAAGTTAGTCATCACCAAGTCCAGAATGGAGGATTTTCCATTGGGAGAATCTTGGTTGGGAAATTTCACAGATTGAATCAGATCCATGGAGTCACAGAAGTCCTTTGCTGAAATGCCATGGCTGATGAGAGGTCCCAACACCCAGCCAATTTGCATGATGACAAATGAAATGACCACGTTTGAAGAAGAGAGAGTTGGGACTTGGAATGAGTGGTTAAAATAGCTTAAACCAGTGGCTGGCCATGGAAATAGATAGGTCAGTCATTTTGATAAGCCTTCCAGAGCAACAAGATAAGTTTCTTGTTCTCGGATTATATAATGAGTATCTTGGCGTAACTTTTTGAATGCCCCATGTTTAAGCTCACTGGCTCTCATAGTCTCGCTGGTTTTGTTTATCTCCGACTCTCTTCGTCTTCTGCTGTGCTTCATCTTCAGCATAGGGATGATTACTCACTGAAAATGTGGACGCTGCCTCACATTCCCTCACCTCCACTGCATCCATAATTCCTGTTTCCCAGCTGACCATCGTCCTGCACACCACTCAGCATCGTGGCATGGGGAAGTCCTCAAATGCTTGCCACATTGTTTCATAAGAGTGTTGGCTGTGGCACCTCGTGGGGTTAAGATTGTTATTTATTCATCTTAAGTATAAGTTTGCGTGACCACACAACCATCTTTGTGTCTGCAAACTTGCTTGGTTTGTTCCGATTTGCATGTCCCGTTGACCTTTCTCCCCGTCCTCATAAATAAACCTGTATTAAGTTAAGAAATGTCGATCGTTCTACCTCCAGTGCATGTTGCTTTGAAATTCAGTTCATTTGGTGACCTTGGGGAACAGCAAAGTTGGCGATAAATTTCAATTGAATGCAGTCGTTGGAAACCTTTTGGCCGTTCACAGGATACACGTTCCCGGCGCAGACGGCCCATGTTAACAAAGGCTGTCTGACTTGACCATGTATCTATATATGTATCTGTAATGCATGTATTTGTATGTATGCACGAATGTAAATTTGGCTCGTCCTGCAAACCGGTTGGCCATGTCTGAGGATTGACAAAGGTTAGGGCACAAATTTGTCATAACTTGCCTTCTCTTTGTGAGTGACACTGTTGGTTCTTTAACGTGCACCAACTATGCCGGCAGATGGCTCACCCAGTTTCACGTTCGTCCGAAGGACAGTACATACATTGATGAATCATCCTGATTGAGAAACACTGGCACGACATTTTATAGCTGGATCGAGATTCTAACCCAGGCTACATGGCTTCGAGGTGAGTATGTGTACCTCGAGGCCATCCTAAAAATCATAAAATTAAAGTTTCAAGACTTTAGTGGACTAATTGTCAAAGCGTCTACTCTGAGTTTGGGAGGTCAGTGTGGACCCCGGCCGAGTCATACCAAAGACTTTTTTTTTAAATAGAACATGCTGCTTCCTAGTTTGATGATTCGTGTTTAAAAAGGATAGAGCACAAACATTGATGCTTTGCCCTGCACATGAAACACTGAAATGGCAGTTTATAGCTGTGCTGAGATTCAAACCCAGGTTAGACAGTTTAGAGGCGAGTGTGCGTACTTCTGCCACCCTCTTCATCAACAATGACTGCTGATGATATATGGTATTGGGAAAAAAAATCTTCTGCTTCACTGTGAAGCTCCATGTTGTTTGCTTTGGTTTTAACCTCCGTTTAAATTGAGTGAAATGAAACATTTTGAAAATTTCAAATTATTCTCACTCACATTTCATCACCATTATAATGCATCTTGTTAAGTTGCTTAAACTTTCTTTATCGGTGTTTAATTATACAGAATGATTAGTGAGAATAAAGTCAGAGTGATTCGTTATACAACTTATAGGTGCTGTTAAAATTCATCATACATCATGATTGGGAAACCATATGTCCGACCTTTCACTTTGAATTGTTATTAGGGTACCCTGTGAGTACAGGGTACCCTATTGTTTTTCTTCTGTTTATTTATTATTATTTTTATTTAGGGCTTCAAGCAAGTGCTGAAGCCCTATTGAATTCGTTAGTATTATTATTAGGGTACCCTGTGAGTACAGGGTACCCTATTGTTTTTCTTATGTTTATTATTTATTAGGGTACCCTGTGAGTACAGGGTACCCTATTGTTTTTCTTCTGTTTATTATTACGCATTATTATTATTATTCTTCCGCCGGCATTTTGCACCCTTTTTCGCTTTAAAAATCATTTTCTCTGGAACACTAAGTCCGATCGACAGGAAATTTTCACCATAGTATGTATCTTTTTTGATAGCACAATCACGTTATAATTATGACGTCATTGGTCACGTGGTACGGTCGCCATCTTGAAAAAAGCGATAAACTTTGGACATCTGTATCTCGGAAACCGTGCAATGGAAAAAATTTTCGTTTGATACATTTTACTAAGCTCCCTATGGGGAACACGTGTGATTTTTCGTGACGTCATAGGTGAAGCGATATACCGGTGAAAATTCGTCAAGTAGAACGCCATATGGGAAAAATCTGAAAAATTCTGAGCATCATCTACGCCAAAAATCACTGACGAAAATGTTTTTTTTGACGTCATCGATGACGTAATTCGGCCGCCATCTTGTTTTTTAGTGTTTTTTTTTAAAATCTTCTTCTCCAGAACGGCTATGCAGATTAAGGCGAAACTTTACACGCACATATCCCCCTGAGGTCCTCTTTCAAGTTTGTTAATTTGTTGTTGATACGTCACATGGTTTGGCGGCCATCTTGAAAAAACCCTAAAACCTTCAAACATCTTCTTCTCCAGAAGCGCTGGTCCAATGAAGGCGAGATTTCAGAACTATATTCGTGACATGTATGCGATGCAAGTTTGTTAATTTCAAAGTGATAGGTCACATGGTTTGGCCGCCATGTTGGATTTAAGAAAAATATTAAATAAAGTTTTCTCTGGTATTTCATAAGCCATCGAAGCGAAAATTTGCAAGTGCCTTCCTCGCTCAAGTCTGCATACATGGTAAAATTTTTTACCTCAGAAGTCACATGGTTTGGCGGCCATCTTGGATAGAAAAATAGACTTTATCCGATTTACACAAAACTTCACACACTTGTTCGGTCGACGATGGAAAGCAGAATTTAAATTCATGATATCCTCGGTCACAAGGTTCGCAGCCATCTTGGATTGAAAATGAATAAATTTTAAAAATCTTCTTCTCCAGAAGGGCAAGACAGATGAAGACGAAACTTCACAGATATATTCCCCATGAGGTCCTTTCTCAAGTTTGTTAATTTGTTTTTGATCGGTCACATGGTTTGGCGGCCATCTTGAAAAAACCCGAAAACCTTCAAACATCTTCTTCTCCAGAAGCGTTGGCCCAATGAAGGGGAGATTTCAGAACTATATTCGGGACAGGAAGGCGATATAAGTTTGTTAATTTCGAATTGATAAGTCACATGGTTTGGCCGCTATCTTGGATTTCAGAAAAATATTAAATAATGTTTTCTCTGGAACCGCTTAACCAAACGAATCGAAAATTTGTAATTATCATCTAGCAGGCAGTATGCACGCTTGGTAAAAATTATGATGTCACACGTCACATGGTTTGGCGGCCATCTTGGATTGAAAAACGCACCTTTACCGATTAACACGAAACTTCACGTACGCGGTTCCAATACCAAGTTGGAAGCAGAATATACATTTCTGATGTCATAGGTCACATGGTTCGTCAGCCATCTTGGATTGAAAAACAATATCTTCAAACGCCTTTTTCTCTGAAACGGCTGAACAGATCCACGCGAAACTCCACCACTATGACCCCCTCTCCATGACGAATAAAAAGTTCCCACCCCTTTGAGGTACGATGCAACGTTTGGCAGCCATATTGATTGAAGGAAAAATATTAATTAATGTTTACTCTGGAACTACTGCATCAATAAATGTGAAACATCAAGTTTATGGTGGAACACTCATGCGGAATGAGGGTTTGAAATTTCAACGCGATCGGGCCCAGGGTTTGGCAGGCATGTTGGTTTTAAGAAAAATATTAAATAATGTTTTCTCTGGAACTGCTTAACCTGGAGAAGCGAAAATTTGCAGTTATCATCCACCATCGTGTTTGCACACGTGGTGCAAATTATGACATCACAAGTCACATGGTTTGGCCGCCATCTTGGATTGAAGGATAAATATTAATTAATGTTTACTCTGGAACCGCTGCCTCTATATATGCGAAACTTCAGATTTATAATTCAGGTGACATGCGAAATAAAAGTTTAAAATTTCAACCTGATCGGTCACGCGGTTTGGGAGCCAGAATTATTTAATTATTTGAATCTGGAAGCCAGTAATAACGAAATTGAATGCTTTGTGCTGCCCGGTTCGTAACTCATCTGTTCCGTGCCGTCTCGAAGCAGGCCTGTGTTTGTATCACTATTAAATAATGTTTTCTCTGGCACCGCTTATCCTTTCAATGCCAAACTTTGCGACTGTCATCTGCAGAAAGTCCCATGTTGTATCAAAGGCGGACGGACTGGGTACATCGGTCATCACTGCCAGCAGTTATAAAGTGGCAGTTCTAGTTATTATTATTATTTTTCCGCCGGCATTTTGCGGCCTGTTTTCACTTTAAAAATCATTTTCTCAGGAACGCAAAGTCCGATCGACACGAAATTTTCACCGTAGTATGTATCTTTTTTGATAGCACAATCACGTTATAATTATGACGTCATTGGTCACGTGGTGCGGGCGCCATCTTGAAAAAAACGATAAACTTTGGACCTCTGTATCTCTGAAATCTTCCAGGGTAAAAATTTTTTCGCTTCATACATTTTAACAAGCTCCCTCTCGGGAACACGTGTGATTTTTCGTGACGTCATCGGTGAAGAGGTATCCCGGTGAAAATTCGTCAAGTAGAACGCCACATGGGAAAAATTTGAAATTTCTTGAGCGTCATCTACACCAAAATTCATCGTAGAAAAAAAATTATTTGACGTCATCGGTGACGTAATTCGGCCGCCATCTTGTTTTGAAAATATCTTTTTTTTTAAATCTTCTTCTCCAGAACGGCTGTGCAGATTGAGGCGAAACTTTACAGGTATATTCGCCCTGAGGTCCTTTTTCAAGTTTGTTAATTTCTTGTTGGTAGGTCACATGGTTTGGCGGCCATCTTGAAAAAACCCTAAAACCTTCAAACATCTTCTTCTCCAGAAGCGCTGGTCCAATGAAGGCGAGATTTCAGATCTATTTTCGTGACATGCATGCGATGCAAGTTTGTTAATTTCGAAGTGATAGGTCACATGGTTTGGCCGCCATGTTGGATTTAAGAAAAATATTAAATAATGTTTTCTCTGGTATTTCATAAGCCATCGAAGCGAAAATTTGCAAGTGCCTTCCTCCCTCAAGTCTGCATACATGGTAAAAAATTTTTACCTCAGAAGTCACATGGTTTGGCGGCCATCTTGGATAGAAAAATAGAACTTATCCGATTTACACGAAACTTCACACACTTGTTTGGGTCTATGATGGAAAGCAGAATTTAAATTTATGATATCATAGGTCGCTGGTTCGGCAGCCATCTTGGATTGAAAATGAATAAATTTTAAAAATCTTCTTCTCCAGAAGGGCAAGACAGATGAAGACGAAACTTCACACATATATTCCCCATGAGGTCCTTTCTCAAGTTTGTTAATTTCTTCTTGATCGGTCACATGGTTTGGCTGACCATCTTGAAAAAACCCAAAAACCTTCAAACATCTTCTTCTCCAGAAGCGCTGGTCGGATGAAGGGCAGATTTCAGAAGTATATTCGGGACACGTAGGCAATATAAGTTTGTTAATTTGGAATTGATAAGTCACACGGTTTGGCCGCCATCTTGGATTTAAGAAAAATATTAAATAATGTTTTCTCTGGAACCGCTTAACCTAACGAATCGAAAGTTTGCAATTACCATCTACCATCGTGTGTGCACGCGTGGTAAAAATTATGAGGTCACACGTCACATGGTTTGGCGGCCATCTTGGATAGAAAAACGCACCTTTCCCGATTTACACGAAACTTCACAAACGTGTTCCATTACCCAGTTGGAAGCAGACTATATATTTCTGATGTCATAGGTCACATGGTTCGTCAGCCATCTTGGATTGAAAAACAATATCTTCAAACGTCTTTTTCTCTGAAACGGCTGAACAGATCCAGGCGAAACTCCGCCACTATGACCGCCTCTCCATGACGAATAAAAAGTTCTCACCCCCTTTTGAGGTACGACGCAACGTTTGGCAGCCATATTGGATTGAAGGAAAAATATTAATTAATGTTTACTCTGGAAATAATGCATCAATAAATGTGAAACATCAAGTTTATGGTGGAACGCTCATGCGGAATGAGCGTTTGAAATTTCAACGGGATCAGGCCCAGGGTTTGGCAGCCATGTTGGTTTTAAGAAAAATATTAAATAATGTTTTCTCTGGAACTGCTTAACCTGGAGAAGCGAAAATTTGCAGTTATCATCCACCATCGTGTTTGCACACGTGGTGCAAATTATGACATCACAAGTCACATGGTTTGGCCGCCATCTTGGATTGAAGGATAAATATTAATTAATGTTTACTCTGGAACCGCTGCTTCTATATATGCAAAACTTGACATTTATAATTCAGGTGATATGCTAAACAAAAGTTTAAAATTTCAACCTGATCGGTCACACGGTTTGGGAGCCAGAATTATTTATTTATTTGAATCTGGAAGCCAGTAATAACGAAATTGTATGCTTTGTGCTGCCCGGTTCGTAACTCGTCTGTTCCGCGCCGTCTCGAAGCAGGCCTTTTTGTATCACTCTTAAATAATGTTTTCTCTGGAACCACTTTCCCGATCAAAGCGAAACTTTGTGACTGTCATCTGCAGAAAGTCCCATGTTGTATCAAAAGGCGGACGGACTGGGTACCCGGTCATCACTGCCAGCAGTTATAAAGTGGCAGTTCTAGTTATTATTATTATTAACGGCGTTTTTATGTTCTACTGACCGATTTTGTGGCGGATCTGGAGGGAAAACTGTCGGATGAAATTCAACGAAACTTTACAGGATTATTACTCACCACCTGAAGTTTATACTATGAAACATTTGATGACGTAGGTCACGTGGTATGGCGGCCATATTGGATTTTATCCAAAACCTAAAAACATCTTCTTCTCCAGAAGGGATAATCAGACAGCCTCAATCTTTTGCACACATTTGCTAAGTTGCTTGGGAATGTAAAGTTGTTAATTTGGTTGAAATCGTTGTTTAATTTATATGATTTTAAATGATGCCGATTCGCCTCATTAAATATGCAAAATATGCAAATGAGAGTTGAAAAAATTTAATGACATATTTAGATAGTACATAAACAGGGGACTCCCAATATATTTATACGATGTCTGTATTTGACCCCAGTGAGCCCCCAGTGCCCCCCAAAGTTGAAAATGACCCATTTTTTAAATGTCATAAAATAAAAACAACGCTTGGATGAAATTCAATGAAACTTATCAATTTAATTACTCTCCACCTGAAGTTTATACTTTAAAAATTTTGATGACGTAGGTCACGTGGTCTGGCGGCCATATTGGATTTTATCCAAAACCTAAAAACATCTTCTTCTCCAGAAGGGATCATCTGACAGCCTCAATCTTTTGCACACATTTGCTAACTTCGATGTTAATGTGAATTTGTTAATTTCGTCGAAATCGTTAAATAATTAATATGATTTAAAATGATGCCGATTCGCCTCATTAAATATGCAAAATATGCAAATGAGAGTTGAAAAAATTTAATGAAAAATTTAGATAGCACATAAACAGGGGACTCCCAATATATTTATACTATGTCTGTATTTGACCCCAGTGAGCCCCCAGAGCCCCCCAAAGTTGAAAATGACCAATTTTTGAAATGTCATAAAATGAAAACAACGCTTGGATGAAATTCAATGAAACTTATACATTGAATAACTCTCCACCTGAAGTTTATACTTTGAAAATTTTGATGACGTAGGTCACGTGGTCTGGCGGCCATATTGGATTTTCTCCAAAACCTATAAACATCTTCTTCTCCAGAAGGGGTAATACGACAGCCTCAAACTTTTGCACACATTTGCGAGGTTCCATTGGAATGTTAAGTTGTTAATTTCGTCGAAATCGTTGCATAATTTATATGATTAAAATGATGCCGATTCGCCTCATTAAATATGCCAAATATGCAAATGAGAGTTGAAAAAATTTAATGACAGATTCTGATAGGCCTTGAAGAGGGGACTCCAAATATGTTTACGCTATGTCTGTATTTTACCCCAGTGAGGCCTCAGAGCCCCCCAAAGTTTAAAATCACCCATTTTTGACATGTCGTAAAATGAAAACCAAAGAAGATAGACAAAAAGTGACCACACATTCTGGAATATATTTTAACGTTCTACAAGTTCGCCATTTACATTAATATGCAAATGTGGAGTTATTGGACTTTTTTGGGGACTTGAAAATTTGTCCAGCCTCGATTTGTCCAACGTGAAGTTTCTTTCTCTATCATGTATTGCTATGGGCTTTTCAATCCTTCATTGATATAACTTGAGGGACCCCGTAGCTGGGCCACATTGCAGACTTGAACTAACTTTCTAACTCGGAAAACCCATATCATGTGACAGGGTGATGGTGTTGAAATTTGTTAAAATGGAGGCACGCCTTGAAGCCCGGGATTACTGGTTTACCAGTTTTAATTAGGGTACCCTGTGAGTACAGGGTACCCTATTGTTTTTCTTCTGTTTATTATTACGCATTATTATTATTATTCTTCCGCCGGCATTTTGCACCCTTTTTCACTTTAAAAATCATTTTCTCTGGAACACTAAGTCCGATCGACAGGAAATTTTCACCATAGTATGTATCTTTTTTGATAGCACAATCACGTTATAATTATGACGTCATTGGTCACGTGGTACGGTCGCCATCTTGAAAAAAGCGATAAACTTTGGACATCTGTATCTCGGAAACCGTGCAATGGAAAAAATTTTCGTTTGATACATTTTACTAAGCTCCTTATGGGGAACACGTGTGATTTTTCGTGACGTCATAGGTGAAGCGATATACCGGTGAAAATTCGTCAAGTAGAACGCCATATGGGAAAAATCTGAAAAATTCTGAGCATCATCTACGCCAAAAATCACTGACGAAAATGTTTTTTTTGACGTCATCGATGACGTAATTCGGCCGCCATCTTGTTTTTTAGTGTTTTTTTTTGAAAATCTTCTTCTCCAGAACGGCTATGCAGATTAAGGCGAAACTTTACACGCACATTCCCCCTGAGGTCCTCTTTCAAGTTTGTTAATTTGTTGTTGATACGTCACATGGTTTGGCGGCCATCTTGAAAAAACCCTAAAACCTTCAAACATCTTCTTCTCCAGAAGCGCTGGTCCAATGAAGGCGAGATTTCAGAACTATATTCATGACATGTATGCGATGCAAGTTTGTTAATTTCAAAGTGATAGGTCACATGGTTTGGCCGCCATGTTGGATTTAAGAAAAATATTAAATAAAGTTTTCTCTGGTATTTCATAAGCCATCGAAGCGAAAATTTGCAAGTGCCTTCCTCGCTCAAGTCTGCATACATGGTAAAAATTTTTACCTCAGAAGTCACATGGTTTGGCGGCCATCTTGGATAGAAAAATAGACTTTATCCGATTTACACAAAACTTCACACACTTGTTCGGGTCGACGATGGAAAGCAGAATTTAAATTCATGATATCCTCGGTCACAAGGTTCGGCAGCCATCTTGGATTGAAAATGAATAAATTTTAAAAATCTTCTTCTCCAGAAGGGCAAGACAGATGAAGACGAAACTTCACAGATATATTCCCCATGAGGTCCTTTCTCAAGTTTGTTAATTTGTTTTTGATCGGTCACATGGTTTGGCGGCCATCTTGAAAAAACCCGAAAACCTTCAAACATCTTCTTCTCCAGAAGCGTTGGCCCAATGAAGGGGAGATTTCAGAACTATATTCGGGACAGGAAGGCGATATAAGTTTGTTAATTTCGAATTGATAAGTCACATGGTTTGGCCGCCATCTTGGATTTCAGAAAAATATTAAATAATGTTTTCTCTGGAACCGCTTAACCAAACGAATCGAAAATTTGTAATTATCATCTAGCAGGCAGTATGCACGCTTGGTAAAAATTATGATGTCACACGTCACATGGTTTGGCGGCCATCTTGGATTGAAAAACGCACCTTTACCGATTAACACGAAACTTCACGTACGTGTTCCAATACCAAGTTGGAAGCAGAATATACATTTCTGATGTCATAGGTCACATGGTTCGTCAGCCATCTTGGATTGAAAAACAATATCTTCAAACGTCTTTTTCTCTGAAACGGCTGAACAGATCCAGGCGAAACTCCACCACTATGACCGCCTCTCCATGACGAATAAAAAGTTCCCCCCCCTTTTGAGGTACGATGCAACGTTTGGCAGCCATATTGGATTGAAGGAAAAATATTAATTAATGTTTACTCTGGAACTACTGCATCAATAAATGTGAAACATCAAGTTTATGGTGGAACGCTCATGCGGAATGAGGGTTTGAAATTTCAACGCGATCGGGCCCAGGGTTTGGCAGCCATGTTGGTTTTAAGAAAAATATTAAATAATGTTTTCTCTGGAACTGCTTAACCTGGAGAAGCGAAAATTTGCAGTTATCATCCACCATCGTGTTTGCACACGTGGTGCAAATTATGACATCACAAGTCACATGGTTTGGCCGCCATCTTGGATTGAAGGATAAATATTAATTAATGTTTACTCTGGAACCGCTGCCTCTATATATGCGAAACTTCAGATTTATAATTCAGGTGACATGCGAAATAAAAGTTTAAAATTTCAACCTGATCGGTCACGCGGTTTGGGAGCCAGAATTATTTAATTATTTGAATCTGGAAGCCAGTAATAACGAAATTGAATGCTTTGTGCTGCCCGGTTCGTAACTCATCTGTTCCGTGCCGTCTCGAAGCAGGCCTGTGTTTGTATCACTATTAAATAATGTTTTCTCTGGCACCGCTTATCCTTTCAATGCCAAACTTTGCGACTGTCATCTGCAGAAAGTCCCATGTTGTATCAAAGGCGGACGGACTGGGTACCCGGTCATCACTGCCAGCAGTTATAAAGTGGCAGTTCTAGTTAGGGTATCCAGTCAAATGGACTGGATAACCTATTGTTTTTCTTCTGTTTATTAGGGTATCCAGTCAAATGGACTGGATAACCTATTGTTTTTCTTCTGTTTATTATTATTATTATTATTTTTATTATTATTTTTCTTCCGCCGTAAATTTGCAAAATTTCCAGTTTTTTTTCGCTTTAAATGCCATTTTCTCAGAAATGGTAAGACCAATCGACACAAAATTTTCACCAGATATGTATCTTTTTTGATAGCATACATAATTGATAATTATGACGTCATAGGTCACGTGATACGGGCGCCATCTTGAAAAAACAGATCAACTTTGGACCTCTGTATCTCGGAAACCTTCTAGTGTAAAAAAATTTCGCTTGATACATTTGAACAAGCTCCCTCTCGGGTATACGTGTGATTTTTCGTGACGTCATCAGTGAAGAGGTATCCCAGTAAAAATTCGTCAAGTAGAACGCCACATGGCAAAAATTTGAAATTTCTTGAGCATCATCTACACAAAAATTCATCGTAGAAAAAAATATTTTGACGTCATCAGTGACGTAATTCGGCCGCCATCTTGTTTTTTGTGTTTTTTTAAAAAATCTTCTTCTCCAGAACGGCTGTGCAGATTGAGGCGAAACTTTACAGGCACATTCCCCCTGAGGTCCTCTTTCAAGTTTGTTAATTTGTTGTTCATACGTCACATGGTTTGGCGGCCATCTTGAAAAAACCTTAAAACCTTCAAACATCTTCTTCTCCAGAAGCGCTGGTCCAATGAAGGCGAGATTTCAGAACTATATTCGTGACATGTATGCGATGCAAGTTTGTTAATTTCAAAGTGATAGGTCACATGGTTTGGCCGCCATGTTGGATTTAAGAAAAATATTAAATAATGTTTTCTCTGGTATTTCATAAGCCATCAAAGCGAAAATTTGCAAGTGCCTTCCTCCCTCAAGTCTGCATACATGGTAAAAAAATTTTACCTCAGAAGTCACATGGTTTGGCGGCCATCTTGGATAGAAAAATCGACTTTATCCGATTTCCACGAAACTTCACACACTTGTTCGGGTCGACGATGGAAAGCAGAATTTAAATTTATGATATCATAGGTCACAAGGTTCGGCAGCCATCTTGGATTGAAAATGAATAAATTTTAAAAATCTTCTTCTCCAGAAGGGCAAGACAGATGAAGACGAAACTTCACACATACATTCCCGATGAGGTCCTTTCTCAAGTTTGTTAATTTGTTCTTGATCGGTCACATGGTTCGGCGGCCATCTTGAAAAAACCCTAAAACCTTCAAACATCTTCTTCTCCAGAAGCGCTGGTCGGATGAAGGGGAGATTTCAGAACTATATTCGGGACACGTAGGCGATATAAGTTTGTTAATTTCGAATTGATACGTTAGACGGTTTGGCCGCCATCTTGGATTTAAGAAAAATATTAAATAATGTTTTCTCTGGAACCGCTCAACCAAACGAATCGAAAATTTGTAATTATCATCTACCATCGTGTATGCACGCATGGCAAAAATTATGACATCACACGTCACATGGTTTGGCGGCCATCTTGGATAGAAAAACGCACCTTTACCGATTAACACGAAACTTTACAAACGTGTTCCAATACCCAGTTGGAAGCAGAATGTAAATTTCTGATGTCATAGGTCACATGGTTCGTCAGCCATCTTGGATTGAAAATGAATAAATTTTAAAAATCTTCTTCTCCAGAAAGGCAAGACAGATTAAGCCGAAACTTCACACATATATTCCCCATGAGGTCCTTTCTCAAGTTTGTTAATTTGTTCTTGATTGGTCACATGGTTTGGCGGCCATCTTGAATTTACCTTAAAACCTTCAAACATCTTCTTCTCCAGAACACCTAATCTGATCAAGGGGAAACTTCACACCCCTATTGCACATGAGTAGGGAATACAAGTTTGTTAATTTCTAATTGATAGGTCACATGGTTTGGCAGCCATGTTGAATTTAAGAAAAATATTAAATAATGTTTTCTCTGGAACTGCTTAACCTATCGAAGCGAAAATTTGCGTCTGTCATCCTCCATGATATCTGCATACATGGTAAAAATTATGAGGTCACAAGTCACATGGTTTGGCCGCCATCTTAGATTGAAGGATAAATATTAATTCATGTTTACTCTGGAACCACTACTTCTATATATGCGAAACTTCATATTTATAATTTAGGCTACATGTGAAACAAAAGTTTAAAATTTCAACCTGATCGGCCACGTGGTTTGGCAGCCAGAATTATTTAATTATTTGAATCTGGTCGCCAGTAATAAGGAAATTGAACGCTTTATGCTGCCCGGTTCGTAACTCGTCCGTTCCGCGCCGTCTCGAAGCAGGCCTGTGTTTGTATCACCATTAACTAATGTTTTCTCTGGCACCGCTTATCCGATAAATGCGAAACTTTGCGACTATGATTTAAGTCTCACGTTGTGTCAGTTGTGTCAAAGGCGGACGGACTGGGTACCCGGTCATCACTGCCAGCAGTTATAAAGTGGCAGTTCTAGTTAGGGTATCCAGTCAAATGGACTGGATAACCTATTGTTTTTCTTCTGTTTATTATTATTAGGGTACCCTGTCAGTACAGGGTACCCTATTGTTTTTCTTCTGTTTATTATTATTATTATTATTATTTTTCTTTTTCCGCCGGCATTTTGCACCCTTTTTCGCTTTAAAAACCATTTTCTCTGGGATACTAAGTCCGATCGACACAAAATTTTCACCACAGTATGTATCTTTTTTGATAGCACAATCACGTTATAATTATGACGTCATTGGTCACGTGGTACGGTCGCCATCTTGAAAAAAGCGATAAACTTTGGACATCTGTATCTCGGAAACCGTGCAATGGAAAATTTTTTCGCTTGATACATTTTACTAAGCTCCCTATGGGGAACACGTGTGATTTTTCGTGACGTCATAGGTGAAGCGATATTCCAGTGAAAATTCGTCAAGTAGAACGCCATATAGGAAAAATCTGAAAAATTCTGAGCATCATCTACGCCTAAAATTGCTGCGGAAAATGTTTTTCTTGACGTCATCGATGACGTAATTCGGCCGCCATCTTGTTTTTTAGTGTTTTTTAAAAAATCTTCTTCTCCAGAAGGGCTGGACAGATTAAGGCGAAACTTTACAAGTACATTCCCCCTGATGTCCTCTTTCAAGTTTGTTAATTTGTTGTTGATACGTCACATGGTTTGGCGGCCATCTTGAAAAAACCCTAAAACCTTCAAACATCTTCTTCTCCAGAAGCGCTGGTCCCATGAAGGCGAGATTTCACAAGTATATTCGGGACATGTATGCGATGCAAGTTTGTTAATTTCTAAGTGATAGGTCACATGGTTTGGCCGCCATGTTGGATTTAAGAAAAATATTAAATAATGTTTTCTCTGGTATTTCATAAGCCATCGAAGCGAAAATTTGCAATTGCCTTCCTCCCTCAAGTCTGCATACATGGTAAAAATTTTTTACCTCAGAAGTCACATGGTTTGGCGGCCATCTTGGATAGAAAAATAGACCTTATCCGATTTTCACGAAACTTCACACACTTGTTCGGGTCGACGATGGAAAGCAGAATTTAAATTTATGATATCATAGGTCACAAGGTTCGGCAGCCATCTTGGATTGAAAATGAATAAATTTTAAAAATCTTCTTCTCCAGAAGGGCAAGACAGATTAAGACGAAACTTCACAGATATATTCCCCATGAGATCCTTTCTCAAGTTTGTTAATTTCTTCTTGATCGGTCACATGGTTTGGCGGCCATCTTGAAAAAACCCTAAAACATTCAAACATCTTCTTCTCCAGAAGCGCTGGTCCACTGAAGGGGAGATTTCAGAACTATATTCGGGAGAGTAAGGCGATATAAGTTTGTTAATTTCGAAATGATAAGTCACATGGTTTGGCCGCCATCTTGGATTTAAGAAAAATATTAAATAATGTTTTCTCTGGAACCGCTTAACCAAACGAATCGAAAATTTGTAATTATCATCGAGAGGGCATTATGCACGCATGATAAAAATTATGACGTCACACGTCACATGGTTTGGCGGCCATCTTGGATAGAAAAACGCACCTTTACCGATTAACACGAAACTTCACAAACGTGTTCCAATACCCAGTTGGAAGCAGAATATAAATTTCTGATGTCATCGGTCACATGGTTCGTCAGCCATCTTGGATTGAAAAACAATATCTTCAAACGTCTTTTTCTCTGAAACGGCTGAACAGATCCAGGCGAAACTCGACCACTATGACCGACTCTGCATGACGAATAAAAAGTTCCCACCCCCTTTTGAGGTACGACGCAACGTTTGGCAGCCATATTGGATTGAAGGAAAAATATTAATTAATGTTTACTCTGGTACTACTGCATCAATAAATGTGAAGCATCACCTTTATGGTGCAACAGTCATGCGGAATGAGGGTTTGAAATTTCAACGGGATCGGGCGCAGGGTTTGGCAGCCATGTTGGTTTTAAGAAAAATATTAAATAATGTTTTCTCTGGAACTGCTTAACCTAGCGAAGCGAAAATTTGCACTTATCGTCTACAATTGTGTTTGCACATGTGGTGAAAATTATGACATCAGAAGTCACATGGTTTGGCCGCCATCTTGGATTGAAGGATAAATATTAATTAATGTTTACTCTGGAACCGCTTCCTCTGTATATGCGAAACTTCACATTTATAATTCAGGTGACATGCGAAACAAAAGTTTAAAATTTCAACCTGATCGGTCACGCGGTTTGGGAGCCAGAATTATTTAATTATTTGAATCTAGAAGCCAGTAATAACGAAATTGAACGCTTTGTGCTGCCCGGTTCAGAACTCGTCTGTTCCGCGCCCTCTCGAAGCAGGCCTCTGTTTGTATCACTATTAAATAATGTTTTTCTCTGGCACCGCTTATCCTTTCAATGCGAAACTTTGCGACTGTCATCTGCAGAAAGTCCCATGTTGTATCAAAGGCCGACACGTCTGGGTACCCGGTCATCACTGCCAGCAGTTATAAAGTGGCAGTTCTAATTAGGGTACCCTGTGAGTACAGGGTACCCTATTGTTTTTCTTCTGTTTATTATTATTTTTCTTTTTCCGCCGGCATTTTGCACCCTTTTTCGCTTTAAAAATCATTTTCTCTGGGATACTAAGTCCGATCGACACAAAATTTTCACCACAGTATGTATCTTTTTTGATAGCACAATCACGTTATAATTATGACGTCATTGGTCATGTGGTGCGGGCGCCATCTTGAAAAAAACGATAAACTTTGGACATCTGTATCTCGGAAACCGTGCAATGGAAAAATTTTTCTCTTGATACATTTTACTAAGCTCCCTATGGGGAACACGTGTGATTTTTCATGACGTCATAGGTGAAGCGATATACCGGTGAAAATTCGTCAAGTAGAACGCCGTATAGGAAAAATCTGAAAAATTCTGAGCATCATCTACGCCTAAAATCACTGACGAAAATGTTTTTCTTGACGTCATCGATGACGTAATTCGGCCGCCATCTTGTTTTTAGTGTTTATTAAAAAAAAATCTTCTTCTCCAGAAGGGCTGGACAGATTAAGGCGAAACTTTACACGTACATTCCCCCTGATGTTCTCTTTCAAGTTTGTTAATTTGTTGTTGATACGTCACATGGTTTGGCGGCCATCTTGAAAAAACACTAAAACCTTCAAACATCTTCTTCTCCAGAAGCGCTGGTCCCATGAAGGCGAGATTTCACAACTATATTCGTGACATGTATGCGATGCAAGTTTGTTAATTTTGAAGTGATACGTCACATGGTTTGGCCGCCATGTTGGATTTAAGAAAAATATTAAATAATGTTTTCTCTGGTATTTCATAAGCCATCGAAGCGAAAATTTGCAATTGCCTTCCTCCCTCAAGTCTGCATACATGGTAAAAAATTTTTACCTCAGAAGTCACATGGTTTGGCGGCCATGTTGGATAGAAAAATAGACCTTATCCGATTTTCAAGAAACTTCACACACTTGTTCGGGTCGACGATGGAAAGCAGAATTTAAATTTATGATATCATTGGTCACAAGG
Organism: Eptatretus burgeri; assembly: GCF_056783735.1. NCBI lineage: Eukaryota > Metazoa > Chordata > Myxini > Myxiniformes > Myxinidae > Eptatretus > Eptatretus burgeri. The sequence goes on along the minus strand of NC_140965.1, from coordinate 9,814,230 downwards.
TTCGGCAGCCATCTTGGATTGAAAATGAATAAATTTTAAAAATCTTCTTCTCCAGAAGGGCAAGACAGATTAAGACGAAACTTCACACATATATTCCCCATGAGGTCCTTTCTCAAGTTTGTTAATTTGTTCTTGATCGGTCACATGGTTTGGCGGCCATCTTGAAAAAACCCGAAAACCTTCAAACATCTTCTTCTCCAGAAGCGTTGGCCCAATGAAGGGGAGATTTCAGAACTATATTCAGGACAGGAAGGCGATATAAGTTTGTTAATTTAAAATTGATAAGTCGCATGGTTTGGCCGCCATCTTGGATTTAAGAAAAATATTAAATAATGTTTTCTCTGGAACCGCTTAACCAAACGAATCGAAAATTTGTAATTATCATCTACCTTTGTCTGTGCATGCGTGGTAAAAATTATGATGTCACACGTCACATGGTTTGGCGGCCATCTTGGATAGAAAAACGCACCTTTACCGATTAACACGAAACTTCAGAAACGTGTTCCAATACCCAGTTGGAAGCAGAATTTAAATTTGTAATGTCATAGGTCACATGGTTCGTCAGCCATCTTGGATTAAAAAATAATATCTTTAAACGTATTTTTCTCTGAAAGGACTGAACAGATCCAGGCGAAACTCCACCACTATGACCGCCTCTCCATGACGAATAAAAAGTTCTCACCCCCTTTTGAGGTACGACGCAACGTTTGGCAGCCATCGTGGATTGAAGGAAAAATATTAATTAATGTTTACTCTGGAACTACTGCATCAATAAATGTGAAACATCAAGTTTATGGTGGAACGCTCATGCGGAATGAGGGTTTGAAATTTCAACGCGATCGGGCCCAGGGTTTGGCAGCCATGTTGGTTTTAAGAAAAATATTAAATAATGTTTTCTCTGGAACTGCTTAACCTAGCGAAGCGAAAATTTGCGCTTATCGTCTACATTCGTGTTTGCACATGTGTTGAAAATTATGACGTCATAAGTCACATGGTTTGGCCGCCATCTTGGATTGAAGGATAAATATTAATTAATGTTTACTCTGGAACCACTGCTTCTATATATACGAAACTTCACATTTGTAATTTAGCCGACATGCGAAACAAACGTTTAAAATTTCAACCTGATCGGTCATGCGGTTTGGCAGCCAGAATTATTTAATTATTTGAATCTGTTCGCCAGTAATAAGGAAATTGAACGCTTTGTGCTGCCCGGTTCGTAACTCGTCTGTTCCGCGCCGTCTCGAAGCAGGCCTGTGTTTGTATCACCATTAAATAATGTTTTCTCTGGCACCGCTTATCCGATAAATGCGAAACTTTGCGACTATGATTTAAGTCTCATGTTGTATCAGTTGTGTCAATGGCGGACGGACTGGGTACCCGGTCATCACTGCCAGCAGTTATAAAGTGGCAGTTCTAGTTATTATTTTTCTTTTTCCGCCGGCATTTTGCACCCTTTTTCGCTTTAAAAACCATTTTCTCTGGGATACTAAGTCCGATCGACACAAAATTTTCACCACAGTATGTATCTTTTTTGATAGCACAATCACGTTATAATTATGACGTCATTGGTCACGTGGTACGGTCGCCATCTTGAAAAAAGCGATAAACTTTGGACATCTGTATCTCGGAAACCGTGCAATGGAAAATTTTTTCGCTTGATACATTTTACTAAGCTCCCTATGGGGAACACGTGTGATTTTTCGTGACGTCATAGGTGAAGCGATATTCCAGTGAAAATTCGTCAAGTAGAACGCCATATAGGAAAAATCTGAAAAATTCTGAGCATCATCTACGCCTAAAATTGCTGCGGAAAATGTTTTTCTTGACGTCATCGATGACGTAATTCGGCCGCCATCTTGTTTTTTAGTGTTTTTTAAAAAAAATCTTCTTCTCCAGAAGGGCTGGACAGATTAAGGCGAAACTTTACAGGTACATTCCCCCTGATGTCCTCTTTCAAGTTTGTTAATTTGTTGTTGATACGTCACATGGTTTGGCGGCCATCTTGAAAAAACCCTAAAACCTTCAAACATCTTCTTCTCCAGAAGCGCTGGTCCCATGAAGGCGAGATTTCACAACTATATTCGGGACATGTATGCGATGCAAGTTTGTTAATTTCAAAGTGATAGGTCACATGGTTTGGCCGCCATGTTGGATTTAAGAAAAATATTAAATAATGTTTTCTCTGGTATTTCATAAGCCATCGAAGCGAAAATTTGCAATTGCCTTCCTCCCTCAAGTCTGCATACATGGTAAAAAATTTTTACCTCAGAAGTCACATGGTTTGGCGGCCATCTTGGATAGAAAAATAGACCTTATCCGATTTTCACGAAACTTCACACACTTGTTCGGGTCGACGATGGAAAGCAGAATTTAAATTTATGATATCATAGGTCACAAGGTTCGGCAGCCATCTTGGATTGAAAATGAATAAATTTTAAAAATCTTCTTCTCCAGAAGGGCAAGACAGATTAAGACGAAACTTCACAGATATATTCCCCATGAGATCCTTTCTCAAGTTTGTTAATTTCTTCTTGATCGGTCACATGGTTTGGCGGCCATCTTGAAAAAACCCTAAAACCTTCAAACATCTTCTTCTCCAGAAGCGCTGGTCCACTGAAGGGGAGATTTCAGAACTATATTCGGGAGAGTAAGGCGATATAAGTTTGTTAATTTCGAATTGATAAGTCACATGGTTTGGCCGCCATCTTGGATTTAAGAAAAATATTAAATAATGTTTTCTCTGGAACCGCTTAACCAAACGAATCGAAAATTTGTAATTATCATCGAGAGGGCATTATGCACGCATGATAAAAATTATGACGTCACACGTCACATGGTTTGGCGGCCATCTTGGATAGAAAAACGCACCTTAACCGATTAACACGAAACTTCACAACCGTGTTCCAATACCCAGTTGGAAGCAGAATATAAATTTCTGATGTCATAGGTCACATGGTTCGTCAGCCATCTTGGATTGAAAAACAATATCTTCAAACGTCTTTTTCTCTGAAACGGCTGAACAGATCCAGGCGAAACTCGACCACTATGACCGCCTCTCCTTGACGAATAAAAAGTTCCAACCCCCTTTTGAGGTACGACGCAACGTTTGGCAGCCATATTGGATTGAAGGAAAAATATTAATTAATGTTTACTCTGGTACTACTGCATCAATAAATGTGAAGCATCACCTTTATGGTGCAACAGTCATGCGGAATGAGGGTTTGAAATTTCAACGGGATCGGGCGCAGGGTTTGGCAGCCATGTTGGTTTTAAGAAAAATATTAAATAATGTTTTCTCTGGAACTGCTTAACCTAGCGAAGCGAAAATTTGCACTTATCGTCTACAATTGTGTTTGCACATGTGGTGAAAATTATGACATCAGAAGTCACATGGTTTGGCCGCCATCTTGGATTGAAGGATAAATATTAATTAATGTTTACTCTGGAACCGCTTCCTCTGTATATGCGAAACTTCACATTTATAATTCAGGTGACATGCGAAACAAAAGTTTAAAATTTCAACCTGATCGGTCACGCGGTTTGGGAGCCAGAATTATTTAATTATTTGAATCTAGAAGCCAGTAATAACGAAATTGAACGCTTTGTGCTGCCCGGTTCAGAACTCGTCTGTTCCGCGCCCTCTCGAAGCAGGCCTCTGTTTGTATCACTATTAAATAATGTTTTTCTCTGGCACCGCTTATCCTTTCAATGCGAAACTTTGCGACTGTCATCTGCAGAAAGTCCCATGTTGTATCAAAGGCCGACACGTCTGGGTACCCGGTCATCACTGCCAGCAGTTATAAAGTGGCAGTTCTAATTAGGGTACCCTGTGAGTACAGGGTACCCTATTGTTTTTCTTCTGTTTATTATTATTTTTCTTTTTCCGCCGGCATTTTGCACCCTTTTTCGCTTTAAAAATCATTTTCTCTGGGATACTAAGTCCGATCGACACAAAATTTTCACCACAGTATGTATCTTTTTTGATAGCACAATCACGTTATAATTATGACGTCATTGGTCATGTGGTGCGGGCGCCATCTTGAAAAAAACGATAAACTTTGGACATCTGTATCTCGGAAACCGTGCAATGGAAAAATTTTTCTCTTGATACATTTTACTAAGCTCCCTATGGGGAACACGTGTGATTTTTCATGACGTCATAGGTGAAGCGATATACCGGTGAAAATTCGTCAAGTAGAACGCCGTATAGGAAAAATCTGAAAAATTCTGAGCATCATCTACGCCTAAAATCACTGACGAAAATGTTTTTCTTGACGTCATCGATGACGTAATTCGGCCGCCATCTTGTTTTTTAGTGTTTATTAAAAAAAAATCTTCTTCTCCAGAAGGGCTGGACAGATTAAGGCGAAACTTTACACGTACATTCCCCCTGATGTTCTCTTTCAAGTTTGTTAATTTGTTGTTGATACGTCACATGGTTTGGCGGCCATCTTGAAAAAACACTAAAACCTTCAAACATCTTCTTCTCCAGAAGCGCTGGTCCCATGAAGGCGAGATTTCACAACTATATTCGTGACATGTATGCGATGCAAGTTTGTTAATTTTGAAGTGATACGTCACATGGTTTGGCCGCCATGTTGGATTTAAGAAAAATATTAAATAATGTTTTCTCTGGTATTTCATAAGCCATCGAAGCGAAAATTTGCAATTGCCTTCCTCCCTCAAGTCTGCATACATGGTAAAAAATTTTTACCTCAGAAGTCACATGGTTTGGCGGCCATGTTGGATAGAAAAATAGACCTTATCCGATTTTCAAGAAACTTCACACACTTGTTCGGGTCGACGATGGAAAGCAGAATTTAAATTTATGATATCATTGGTCACAAGGTTCGGCAGCCATCTTGGATTGAAAATGAATAAATTTTAAAAATCTTCTTCTCCAGAAGGGCAAGACAGATTAAGACGAAACTTCACACATATATTCCCCATGAGGTCCTTTCTCAAGTTTGTTAATTTGTTCTTGATCGGTCACATGGTTTGGCGGCCATCTTGAAAAAACCCGAAAACCTTCAAACATCTTCTTCTCCAGAAGCGTTGGCCCAATGAAGGGGAGATTTCAGAACTATATTCAGGACAGGAAGGCGATATAAGTTTGTTAATTTAAAATTGATAAGTCGCATGGTTTGGCCGCCATCTTGGATTTAAGAAAAATATTAAATAATGTTTTCTCTGGAACCGCTTAACCAAACGAATCGAAAATTTGTAATTATCATCTACCTTTGTCTGTGCATGCGTGGTAAAAATTATGATGTCACACGTCACATGGTTTGGCGGCCATCTTGGATAGAAAAACGCACCTTTACCGATTAACACGAAACTTCAGAAACGTGTTCCAATACCCAGTTGGAAGCAGAATTTAAATTTGTAATGTCATAGGTCACATGGTTCGTCAGCCATCTTGGATTAAAAAATAATATCTTTAAACGTATTTTTCTCTGAAAGGACTGAACAGATCCAGGCGAAACTCCACCACTATGACCGCCTCTCCATGACGAATAAAAAGTTCTCACCCCCTTTTGAGGTACGACGCAACGTTTGGCAGCCATCGTGGATTGAAGGAAAAATATTAATTAATGTTTACTCTGGAACTACTGCATCAATAAATGTGAAACATCAAGTTTATGGTGGAACGCTCATGCGGAATGAGGGTTTGAAATTTCAACGCGATCGGGCCCAGGGTTTGGCAGCCATGTTGGTTTTAAGAAAAATATTAAATAATGTTTTCTCTGGAACTGCTTAACCTAGCGAAGCGAAAATTTGCGCTTATCGTCTACATTCGTGTTTGCACATGTGTTGAAAATTATGACGTCATAAGTCACATGGTTTGGCCGCCATCTTGGATTGAAGGATAAATATTAATTAATGTTTACTCTGGAACCACTGCTTCTATATATACGAAACTTCACATTTGTAATTTAGCCGACATGCGAAACAAACGTTTAAAATTTCAACCTGATCGGTCATGCGGTTTGGCAGCCAGAATTATTTAATTATTTGAATCTGTTCGCCAGTAATAAGGAAATTGAACGCTTTGTGCTGCCCGGTTCGTAACTCGTCTGTTCCGCGCCGTCTCGAAGCAGGCCTGTGGTTGTATCACCATTAAATAATGTTTTCTCTGGCACCGCTTATCCGATAAATGCGAAACTTTGCGACTATGATTTAAGTCTCATGTTGTATCAGTTGTGTCAATGGCGGACGGACTGGGTACCCGGTCATCACTGCCAGCAGTTATAAAGTGGCAGTTCTAGTTATTATTATTATTCTTCCGCCGTAAATTTGCAAAATTTCCAAATTTTTTTCGCTTTAAATGCCATTTTCTCAGAAATGGTAAGACCAATCGACACAAAATTTTCACCAAATATGTATCTTTTTTGATAGCATACATAATTGATAATTATGACGTCATAGGTCACGTGATACGGGCGCCATCTTGAAAAAACAGATCAACTTTGGACCTCTGTATCTCGGAAACCTTCTAGTGTAAAAAAATTTCGCTTGATACATTTGAACAAGCTCCCTCTCGGGTATACGTGTGATTTTTCGTGACGTCATCAGTGAAGAGGTATCCCAGTAAAAATTCGTCAAGTAGAACGCCACATGGCAAAAATTTGAAATTTCTTGAGCATCATCTACACAAAAATTCATCGTAGAAAAAAAATATTTTGACGTCATCAGTGACGTAATTCGGCCGCCATCTTGTTTTTTTGTGTTTTTTAAAAAAAATCTTCTTCTCCAGAACGGCTGTGCAGTTTGAGGCGAAACTTTACAGGCACATTCCCCCTGAGGTCCTCTTTCAAGTTTGTTAATTTGTTGTTGATACGTCACATGGTTTGGCGGCCATCTTGAAAAAACCTTAAAACCTTCAAACATCTTCTTCTCCAGAAGCGCTGGTCCAATGAAGGCGAGATTTCAGATCTATTTTCTTGACATGTATGCGATGCAAGTTTGTTAATTTCAAAGTGATAGGTCACATGGTTTGGCCGCCATGTTGGATTTAAGAAAAATATTAAATAATGTTTTCTCTGGCATTTCATAAGCCATCAAAGCGAAAATTTGCAAGTGCCTTCCTCCCTCAAGTCTGCATACATGGTAAAAATTTTTTACCTCAGAAGTCACATGGTTTGGCGGCCATCTTGGATAGAAAAATAGACTTTATCCGATTTACACGAAACTTCACACACTTGTTCGGGTCGACGATGGAAAGCAGATTTTAAATTTATGATATCATAGGTCACAAGGTTCGGCAGCCATCTTGGATTGAAAATGAATAAATTTTAAAAATCTTCTTCTCCAGAAGGGCAAGACAGATGAAGACGAAACTTCACACATATATTCCCCATGAGGTCCTTTCTCAAGTTTGTTAATTTGTTCTTGATCGGTCAGATGGTTCGGCGGCCATCTTGAAAAAACCCTAAAACCTTCAAACATCTTCTTCTCCAGAAGCGCTGGTCGGATGAAGGGGAGATTTCAGAACTATATTCGGGACACGTAGGCGATATAAGTTTGTTAATTTCGAATTGATACGTTAGACGGTTTGGCCGCCATCTTGGATTTAAGAAAAATATTAAATAATGTTTTCTCTGGAACCGCTGAACCAAACGAATCGAAAATTTGTAATTATCATCGACCATCGTGTATGCACGCATGGTAAAAATTATGACATCACACGTCACATGGTTTGGCGGCCATCTTGGATAGAAAAACGCACCTTTACCGATTAACACGAAACTTTACAAACGTGTTCCAATACCCAGTTGGAAGCAGAATATAAATTTCTGATGTCATAGGTCACATGGTTCGTCAGCCATCTTGGATTGAAAATGAATAAATTTTAAAAATCTTCTTCTCCAGAAAGGCAAGACAGATTAAGCCGAAACTTCACACATATATTCCCCATGAGGTCCTTTCTCAAGTTTGTTAATTTGTTCTTGATTGGTCACATTGTTTGGCGGCCATCTTGAATTTACCTTAAAACATTCAAACATCTTCTTCTCCAGAACACCTGATCTGATCAAGGGGAAACTTCACACCCCTATTGCACATGAGTAGGGAATACAAGTTTGTTAATTTCTAATTGATAGGTCACATGGTTTGGCAGCCATGTTGAATTTAAGAAAAATATTAAATAATGTTTTCTCTGGAACTGCTTAACCTATCGAAGCGAAAATATGCGTCTGTCATCCTCCATGACATCTGCATACATGGTAAAAATTATGAGGTCACAAGTCACATGGTTTGGCCGCCATCTTAGATTGAAGGATAAATATTAATTCATGTTTACTCTGGAACCACTACTTCTATATATGCGAAACTTCATATTTATAATTTAGGCTACATGGGAAACAAAAGTTTAAAATTTCAACCTGATCGGCCGTGTGGTTTGGCAGCCAGAATTATTTAATTATTTGAATCTGGTCGCCAGTAATAAGGAAATTGAACGCTTTGTGCTGCCCGGTTCGTAACTCGTCTGTTCCGCGCCGTCTCGAAGCAGGCCTGTGTTTGTATCACCATTAAATAATGTTTTCTCTGGCACCGCTTATCCGATAAATGCGAAACTTTGCGACTACGATTTAAGTCTCACGTTGTGTCAGTTGTGTCAAAGGCGGACGGACTGGGTACCCGGTCATCACTGCCAGCAGTTATAAAGTGGCAGTTCTAGTTATTCTTTTTCTTTTTCCGCCGGCATTTTGCACCCTTTTTCGCTTTAAAAATCATTTTCTCTGGGATACTAAGTCCGATCGACACAAAATTTTCACCACAGTATGTATCTTTTTTGATAGCACAATCACATTATAATTATGACGTCATTGGTCATGTGGTGCGGGCGCCATCTTGAAAAAAACGATAAACTTTGGACCTCTGTATCTCAGAAACCCTGCAATGGAAAATTTTTTCGTTTGATACATTTTACTAAGCTCCCTATGGGGAACACGTGTGATTTTTCGTGACGTCATAGGTGAAGCGATATACCGGTGAAAATTCGTCAAGTAGAACGCCATATAGGAAAAATCTGAAAAATTCTGAGCATCATCTACGCCTAAAATCACTGACGAAAATGTTTTTCTTGACGTCATGGATGACGTAATTCGGCCGCCATCTTGTTTTTTAGTGTTTTTTTTAAAAAAAATCTTCTTCTCCAGAAGGGCTGGACAGATTAAGGCGAAACTTTACAAGTACATTCCCCCTGATGTCCTCTTTCAAGTTTGTTAATTTGTTGTTGATACGTCACATGGTTTGGCGGCCATCTTGAAAAAACCCTAAAACCTTCAAACATCTTCTTCTCCAGAAGCGCTGGTCCCATGAAGGCGAGATTTCAGAACTATATTCGTAACATGTATGCGATGCAAGTTTGTTAATTTCGAAGTGATAGGTCACATGGTTTGGCCGCCATGTTGGATTTAAGAAAAATATTAAATAATGTTTTCTCTGGAATTTCATAAGCCATCGAAGCGAAAATTTGCAAGTGCCTTCCTTCCTCAAGTCTGCATACATGGTAAAATTTTTTTACCTCAGAAGTCACATGGTTTGGCGGCCATCTTGGATAGAAAAATAGACCTTATCCGATTTTCACGAAACTTCACACACTTGTTCGGGTCGACGATGGAAAGCAGAATTTAAATTTATGATATCATAGGTCACAAGGTTCGGCAGCCATCTTGGATTGAAAATGAATAAATTTTAAAAATCTTCTTCTCCAGAAGGGCAAGACAGATGAAGACGAAACTTCACACATATATTCCCCATGAGGTCCTTTCTCAAGTTTGTTAATTTGTTCTTGATCGGTCACATGGTTTGGCGGCCATCTTGAAAAAACCCGAAAACCTTCAAACATCTTCTTCTCCAGAAGTGTTGGCCCAATAAAGGGGAAATTTCAGAACTATATTCGGGACAGGAAGGCGATATAAGTTTGTTAATTTCGAATTGATAAGTCACATGGTTTGGCCGCCATCTTGGATTTAAGAAAAATATCAAATAATGTTTTCTCTGGAACCGCTTAACCAAACGAATCGAAAATTTGTAATTATCATCTAGCAGGCAGTATGCACGCTTGGTAAAAATTATGATGTCACACGTCACATGGTTTGGCGGCCATCTTGGATTGAAAAACGCACCTTTACCGATTAACACGAAACTTCAGGTGCGTGTTCCAATACCCAGTTGGAAGCAGAATATAAATTTCTGATGTCATAGGTCTCATGGTTCGTCAGCCATCTTGGATTGAAAAACAATATCTTCAAACATCTTTTTCTCTGAAACGGCTGAACAGATCCATGCGAAACTCCACCACTATGACCGCCTCTCCATGACGAATAAAAAGTTCTCACCCCCTTTTGAGGTACGACGCAACGTTTGGCAGCCATAGTGGATTGAAGGAAAAATATTAATTAATGTTTACTCTGGAACTACTGCATCAATAAATGTGAAACATCACCTTTATGGTGGAACGCTCATGCGAAATGAGGGTTTGAAATTTCAACGGGATCGGGCCCAGGGTTTGGCAGCCATGTTGGTTTTAAGAAAAATATTAAATAATGTTTTCTCTGGAACTGCTTAACCTGGAGAAGCGAAAATTTGCACTTATAGTCTCCCATCGTGTTTGCACAGGTGGTGAAAATTATGACATCACAAGTCACATGGTTTGGCCGCCATCTTGGATTGAAGGATAAATATTAATTAATGTTTACTCTGGAACGGCTGCCTCTATATATGAGAAACTTCAAATTTATAATTCAGGTGACATGCGAAACAAAAGTTTAAAATTTCAACCTGATCGGTCACGCGGTTTGGGAGCCAGAATTATTTAATTATTTGAATCTGGAAGCCAGTTCTAACGAAATTGAATGCTTTGTGCTGCCCGGTTCGCAACTCGTCTGTTCCGCGCCCTCTCGAAGCAGGCCTGTGTTTGTATCACCATTAAATAATGTTTTCTCTGGCACCGCTTATCCTGTCAATGCAAAACTTTGCGACTCTGATTTAAGTCTCATGTTGTATCAGTTGTGTCAAAGGCACTTCTGGGTACCCGGTCATCACTGCCAGCAGTTATAAAGTGGCAGTTCTAGTTGAAATTGATATAGCTAACGTCACCTTGGCCAGCCATCCTTGTGCTTATATCTACACCAACAAGTGTGTGTGTGTGTGTTTGTGTGTGTGTGTGTGTGTGTGTGTGTGTCCTCCATAACTTCAAAACCATGAAACCTATTAGCCTGAAACTTTGCATGCATACAAAGGGAACTCCAAGGAAGTACATGAGTGAAAATTGGGGGTTTGGGTTAATTAAAACACCCCTTTTGAAGATAATTAACTGCCTTATTTAATGATATCCTTTGTCAGGCACATCCTCTGCCCCCTCACTCTCTATGGGGTTTCAAGGCATATCCTGGGTTACCGAATTGGGGTCTGAAGCCACCATGTTTTTTGGCCTGATCAACCATGTCTTGACTTGAAACAGGCCGCAACAATTTCTTAAGGATAAAGTTCATTTTTTCACTTTCCTCACTCAAATTATCGAATGCCTGTTCATCATAGCTATGAATCACTGGTACATTGCAATGCTTATAAATGCCCGAAGACGTCAGCGTTCGTTGCTTTGTTTCATTTCCGCACATTCCATAACTCGAAAATTTCTTAAACTTAACCGAATTACAAAATTTCAGCTCCAGAATTGAACTTATCAGCAGTTCCGACTCCTAGAAAAGTGTTTCTTTGTCAAATTCGGATATATTTGATATTTTGGGCATTTCTGGGAGGTGTGTTTAATAGAACGGTTCGGTGATTGCTCTCACTTGCCAAGCCAGCCATTCCTTATCAACCATTTAATTGGAGTGCTTGCTTGAGTGCTTAAGCCACTTGCCGAGCACCCTCCAGTCAATAGCGATACAGTTCGTGCCCCAATC
>NC_140965.1:9777312-9799812 GCF_056783735.1 Eptatretus burgeri | reverse complement strand
TGTGTGTGTGTGTGTGTGTGTGTGTGTGTGTGTGTGTGTGTGTGTGTGTGTGTGTGTGTACATGGCATCAACAGCATGGATCGAAGTGCGCTTGCCTTTATCGTAACATCCCTTCTTTGGAGCAAAAGAGCTGTCATTTCACATTTGGTCCACTTTTATTTTCCATGTTCCCCATTGTGTTTTGGGTATGTAAGGAGATATTTACATTCCTGGCATGACTCATTGAAGAAAAATCACTTTTGGTGCTTGGATGCAGTTGCATCATCAATATGTCCATAGGATGCTCCAAATGAAATAACCCGTTTGTTCCCAGATGGAAAATATGTGTGCAGGTGTTTAAACCTTGTTTTGGGGAAAGGTTTTCTCTACATTTATGTGTATTATTTCACAGAATCTACGGGAGACAAATGTGGAGCCGGTGTCACAGTCCATATGAGAGAACAGCATCTATTGAGCTATGGACTAAGCCTTGTAGGCTTTGAGTAGTTCTGATTTTAAAGAATTACCTGGAACGATAGATGATGCCCAGTTTGCTGCTAACTTTGGAGGCCAGCTTCATGATGTATGTAGTGAGCCAGGAGAGATAATGGCCGAGGGTGGTGCCTCAAAGTTCAACATTCTGAACCTTTTCCAGTGGCTGGCCATGGAAATATGAAGGTGGGTTATTCTGGCAAGCTTTTCAGACCGACAAGATGAGTGTGAAATTATCGTTGTGAACAACATCCAAAAGTTTTTATGAATCAGATAAAATAGCCAAATAACTGAAAAGCCAGTTATGATTTATTTTTCAATATGTAGGAATATAATTCGGAAAGAAACATATTTATTGCTGGTCTTGCAGCTGTATACATTGCAAAAAAAAACATTCTTTTTCTAGGACAATAATTCGTTTAGTCTGGTGTTGGCTTAATGGCTAGAGTGGTGGGCTTGGGATTCTTCAGATCTGAGGGTCTTCAGTTCAAATCCTGCTTTGCTGTCGAATTAATTCAAGGTGGGGTTGACTCAGCTTGTCATCCTTCTGAGGCCAGCCAAATTAGTGCCAGCTTGCTGGTATCCTGTGTTGGAGTGGTGACCCATCCAAGATTGTGTCCAATAGCCAAGGAGATTTCTTTGGCAACACCAACGCTCTCCAAAGAGTATGGTTCCAATGGATGGATGGATAATTAGTATCTTTGCTTAACTTTTTGAATGCCCCATGTTTCTGCTCAAAGGTGATTTCTGTGCTAAACTCCACTGATGTTGATTGTCCTTATATCTTTTGAGCTGGGCTAATTTCAATCTCCTGCAGAGCTTATTAAACAAACTGAGGAATAGTAGTTTGGGGAAAGCCATTTTACTCCCATAAATCATGTAAAATGCTTGCTGTCATACCTGGTTAGTGCTGTTGGCACTTGAATCCTTGAGGGTTTCGATGGCACCAGAAAAACGACAATTATTCATGTTTTTCATGTCAATAACGAATGATAATAACAATAGGAGTCGTTCTTGTTATTATTAATATTTTTTACTGTTATTGTCAAAACATTTGAACAAACCCAGAAACCCAACAAGATATCATTTAAAAAAAAAAAAAATATATATATATATATATATATATATATATATATATATATATATATATATATATATATATATATATATATCTTCTTCTTCCGGCTGGTCCCGTTCGGGGTCGCCACAGCGGATCATCCGTATGATCCGCATAGTGATTTGGCACATGTTTTACGCCGGATGCCCTTCCTGACGCAACCCTGGTCGCCTCTTAAGGCACAGGGATATGGTACACCTATTTTCACCGGGGTATACACCGGCCCAATACACTGGTACTCATTTCGCCGACCTCAGAAGGATGACAGGCTGAGTCAACCCCCTGGTGTATTAATTCAGTGGCCCAACGGGAATTGAACTCAGGACCTTTTGGATCCCAAGCCGCTGCCCTAACCACTGTGCCAACACCAGGCACATATATATATATATATATATATATATATATATATATATATATATATATATATATATATATATATATATATATATATATCATATCATATCATATCATATCATATCATATCATATCATATCATATCATATCATATCATATCATATCATATCATATCATATCATATCATATCATATCATATCGTATCATATCATATGATATCATATCATATCATATCATATCATATCATATAACATAAATATAACATACATATATATACATATATATACATATATATATATATACATATATATATATATATATATACATATATATATATATATATATATATATATATATATATATATATATATATATATATATATATATATATATATATATGTGTTGTGCGTGTGTGTTTGCCTTCAGGATGTTTTCAACTCTTAATTAAGTCATGTATGACCTCCAGGTTATAATGGAATTTGCAAGGAAACTTTACATTAACCATCGTGTCCCAGGTACTTTACTGCAACCGTGATACCATTGGAATTTTTCCTTCAACCTTAAAACCATTTTTATTCCCTTTCGGATTTGTTGGTTCATCTCTTTATTTTGAGGTTTCTCTGATTCAGATTCATCCTTTCACTGGATTGATGGATAATTCACTCATCCTGCTCTTGGTATCCAAGGACTGTGAAATACAATTACCTTGACAAACTTTTCTTCTTTGTGATTTTTGTCTAAATCTTCCCACTTTATTTGTTTTCAAATTCCCTCTGTATTTCTATTTTTATTTCTTCCTTTGCTCCTTTCTCTCCCTGCTGCAATCAGTCTTTTATATTTGTGGTCTTTTCTAACTCATAAAATCTTCAGGCAGAAACAGAATTGTCCAACACTGATGTTGATTTCAACTTGTGGAAATCCATGTAACCATCACACATCGCTCTAGTTGGGTTGTAGTCCATGGTAACGTGCTGTGAAGATCCTTTGTTTGCTGCAAGTACTTTTTTTTTCCTCCGCCACCAAAGATGGACAGAGTTTATATTTTCATCCCTGTTTGTCTGTCTGTCTCTATGTGAACATCTTGTCGAAAAAATAATTACACTGATTCAGACAAAATTTGGTGGATAGCTTGGGCATGTGTCAGGGACAAATGGATTCGATTTTGGTGAAAATCCGAATACGAGAATTTTTTCAGTTTTTTTTTTTGTAACATGATTTGTCATCATTAATCAGGCCAAAAACGATGTGTAGCGTGATGTCTCAAAACGTTGTGGACAGATTATGACAAAATTTGTGGATGAGTTGGTTAAGTGCCAAGAACAAGCCGATTGGATTTTGGTTGAGGTCCGAATCCAGATCCCACCTATCATTGGGATCCAAAACATAAACTGTTCAGCCTGGCGGGGGTATGCGCTCTACCAAGTGGCACCCTTTAGTTGCTTACTTTATCGCCTCTGTCATTGCTCGCAGCATAACTTGGAGGAAGGTATGTGTACTCACCATCTAACCTGTGTTCAAATCTCGTTGCAGCTATAAACGAGCGGTCAACCTGGTGTTTGATCAGTTTCTCATGCTTGGTGAGGCATCAATCTGTGTGCCATCTCTCAGAAGGACATTAAGCCGGAGGACCCATCTGCCAACATGACCGATCACTAATGCATGTTCACCATCCATAGGTACCTTTCGCAAAGAGTAGGGGAGTTATTGCTGGGACTCTGAACAAATTACAAATCACTGCCACCTTGAGTCCAGCGTCGCTACGCCTGGCCAAGCAAGCCACTTTGTGAAACATTTGGCCCCAAACCTTTATCAGTTGACTTCACAAAAAAAGTTGTAATTAGTGAGGCAAAGATGAAGCAGAAGCATGTCCTCCATCCAACAAACATATGCTTTCATTTTTGACGAGTCTATCGATATTACCGTAAGATTCATCGGTCGGCCACTGCAGAATTAAATTAATGTCATCCCATGTTGAAGTACGGTAGTTTCAATTTCTGCTACTTTCCATCTCCTTTGTCTTTTCCAATTGGTGCTTTAATAAGAGCGACATTTTACTCGTTCCTCGCAAGTACATCGTGATCCTTCAGTCCGATGCAAATCGCTTCCCTTGACCAGGAATCTCATATATATATATATATATATATATATATATATATATATATATATATATATATATATATATATATATATATATATATATATATATATATATATATATCTTCTTTCTGCTGCTCCCGTTAGGGGTCGCCACAGCGGATCATCCGTATGATCAGCATTGTGATTTGGCACACGTTTTATGCCGGATGCCCTTCCTGACGCAACCCTGGTCGCCTCTTACGACACAGGGATATGGTACACCTATTTTAACCGGGGTATACACCGGCCCAGTATACTGGTACTCATTTCGCCGACCTCGGAAGGATGACAGGCTGAGTCAACCCCCTGGTGTATTATTTCAGTGGCTCAACGGGGCTTGAACTCAGGACCTTTTGATTTCCCAAGCCACTGCCCTAACCACTGCGCCAACACCAGGCTCTATTCATATATTCATATTCATATATATATATATTTTAATTGCTTTGCCCGTTTGGGAAACAGTCATCATTGTTCTGGAGCTCTTTCCTCGTCGTTACATTCTGTATGTAATTTGTATTCATGAATTCAATTTTCTGTTTCATCAAAAGGAAGCAATTGACCTTTCAAATTTTCACAAGTTTCAGGGCTTGTGATGCGGCTTAACAAGTGCCTGGCAAAGAAAAGCAATTGCATGATTCTGTACACTTTGGTACAGTGTACTCGCACTTTGCTTTGGGTATACTTTGGTACAGTGTACTTACACTGCATTGGGTACATTGGTTACAGTGCTGTCACTCTGCATTGGGTACATTGGCTACAGTGCTGTCACTCTGCATTGGGTATACTTTGGTACAGTGTACTTACACTGCATTGGGTACATTGGTTACAGTGCTGTCACTCTGCATTGGGTACATTGGTTACAGTGCTGTCACTCTGCATTGGGTATACTTTGGTACAGTGTACTTACACTGCATTGGGTAAATTGGATACAGTGCTGTCACTCTGCATTGGGTACATTGGATACAGTGCTGTCACTCTGCATTGGGTACATTGGATACAGTGCTGTCACTCTGCATTGGGTACATTGGATACAGTGCTGTCACTTTGCATTGGGTATACATTGGATACAGTGCTGTCACTCTGCATTGGGTATATTGGTCACAGTGCTGTCACTCTGCATTGGGTATATTGGTCACAGTGCTGTCACTCTGCATTGGGTATATTGGTCACAGTGCTGTCACTCTGCATTGGGTATATTGGTCACAGTGCTGTCACTCTGCATTGGGTATATTGATCACAGTGCTGTCACTCTGCATTGGGTATATTGGTTACAGTGCTGTCACTCTGCATTGGGTGCATTGTTACAGTGCTGTCACTCTGCATTGGGTACACTGGTCACAGTGCTGTCACTCTGCATTGGGTACACTGGTTACAGTGCTCTCCCTCTGCATTTTGTACATTGGTTACAGTGATCTCACTCTGCATTGGGTACACTGGTTACAGTGATCTCACTCTGCATTGGGTACACTGGTTACAGTGACCTCACTCTGCATTGGGTACACTGGTTACAGTGATCTCACTCTGCATTGGATACACTGGTTACAGTGATCTCACTCTGCATTGGGGACACTGGTTACAGTGCTGTCACTCTGCATTGGGGACACTGCTTGCAGTGATCTCATTCTGCATTTGATACACTGGTTACAGTGATCTCACTCTGCATTGGGTACACTTTGTTTACTATGTGCTTACTCCTTTGGTTGCAATCTACCTTTGTGGTTTTCAGAAGGTACGATGGTGTCCTCCCTCTTCCCAGAACTCAAAGGATCCACCTCCATATCGGTAAAGGATCACTTTTAATTGATCATGTTGGAAACTTTTGCTCTCATATTGTTGTTCTGAAGGTTCTTTTCAGTGTCGGCACTGAACACCGGATCGCCTCCATGGTAATTTTCCCCGGTATGTCATTTTCAAGATTTCGGTAAGGATCTTCTTTATCACTCCCGTTTCTCCAACTATCATTGGCACATTGTCTGTGCTCTTCAGCTTCCTGGTTCTCTTGACTTCATGTTTCAGATACTGGTATTTGGTCATTTTCCTGATTTCCGCATTATTTACACCGAAATCCCTCGGTAGTGACATCCCGATTAGCAATGGCATCTTTTCCTCTTTGTATTCAAGTACTATGTCTGGTTGCAATGCTTTGTTTTCTGTGTTCACCGTTGTTGGGATGATCATGTCATCCGTGAACATTACGTCGTTGTTTTCAACGATCACTTTTGGTTAGTGCCTCCATAATTTTTTCTGGGACTGGGATATTGAGGTTTTTGCAGATGTAGCGATGGATTATTCTGCATGCATTATTGTGCCTTTGTGTGTGCAAGTGTTCTGACATGAGTTTTTTGTGTTTTTATTTTATTTTATTTTACATCCTGAGAGAAGGTGTTTTCTGTTTATACCTTGCAGAACTGACACTTGTCTGATTAACTCAATCCTGCCATCTTCTGAAGCCACTGGTATGGTAATTTGTCTTGGGAATTTATTACGGCTCGTTCTCCAACCCAGGTAAGCTCTTCTTCACCATTTCAATGAGTCTTTTTATCCATCCCAATGTGTCCATCTCTTCTGCTTATTTTTAAAAATTTTAAATCTTCCAATTCTTTTGTCTTTCTCCCAATTGCCATTGGATATTTGTTGATGATAAGTTTCATCTTTTTTATTTGTCTTCTTTGCAATCGTTGCTGTTTTGATTTCATGTGGAGCATCTTCTATTTGCACCTGTTCTTGGAAATGTTTTGCAAGGTGGGTTAGGGACACCTTTTCTGGCTTTCGTTCTTTGTGTTTGTGTACAAATTGGATTTGCTAGTCTGTTTAACTTTTCACGAACTCAGCCAATCTTACAGTTGTCACTGTACACATGAATGAGCTCCATGAAGTTGCCGCCTCCTCCTCTCGGTCTTGGCATTATCTTAGCTGGGATCTTGGTAGGTACATTCTTGTTCACTTATGATTGTGGCCAGTTTACTATTCCGCAACTACATCGTAACACTGCTACTGTGAGTTGGTTTATAGCTTTTGCCAACTCTGGAGCCAGATCAGCTGAGCATGCCACTGTGAGTTGGTTTATAGCTTTGATCTTGTGTACTGGTGTACAGTCCGCATTGGGTATACCCTGGTTACAGTGTGCTGACTTCACATGGGTACACTTGGCTTACAGTGAGCTTACTACACATCCGAAAGGCTACACTTTGGTTTCAGTGCTCTCACTGTGCATTCGGTACACCTTGGTTCGAGTGTGCTCATTCGTCGATGATCACTTTTGTTGGTGTGCTCACTCCACATTGTATCCACTTTGCTTTCACTGTGCTTGCTTCCTCCCCAAGCACCCCTTCCTTCTGATACATTTTGATAACACTGCGCTTGCTCTGCTGCACTCACATTCATATGCCATTGTATGTTGAATGATGAGACATATTTGTATCTGATGCGTCATCAGACACTTGGTTTGGAACGTGCCACAATTCAAGTTGTATGGTGAATGAAGGACGTTTTGTTCTGCCACATCTCAAGGCGATAATGCCATCAACTGCACACACTTGACACACCATTTTGGATTGTGTTTCTTATCTCCAACATGATGTACCTAGAGCATACGATGACCTCATCATTTTATTAATTGTTGTATTGGTCTTTTCTTTGTAAGCTTGAAAGTTTTGCAACTTTTTGTTCTTGTCGATTGATGGCTTTATGATGTTGGACACATTGCACACGATCACAAATGCACATACACATGATACATGCACAGTTGATTGCTGCAATGATCGGAGTGCTTTATGTTGTGACGTCATGGTATGATCACACCAGAAATGACTTCCTCCATGAAAGGATGGTTTTGCTAATGAAGGAAGCATAGCGATTCCAAACCAAGGCTGACCAGTAGAACGAAGCTGCAACAGGGATTGCTTGTGATTATAGCTTAAGACTTTATCAGCTGACTTCCCAATCTGAGGTTCAATTCCCTCCTCCTATACTCACTTCCCCACCAGATCAGCTGAGTATGCCACATAAAGTTCTTTGAGGTGTTATCTTTATCGGTCAATAGTGGTTGTTGTGTTAGAAATTGATTTGTGCACCAATTACTATGACCCTCATTTTTCTTCAGCACTTCTTTGGGAAGACCCATTTTCCTGCCTCGACATCCCATCACCAAGATCACAGTACTCTGTCGATCAACTTTCGATTGTTGCAGAAATTTGGATTCAGAGTTTCCATCAAACTATGTTGCATCATCCCACTGGACACCTCCTTATATTGCACTCGCATTGTCAGATTTATAGTTATGTGCTTTGATAGATATCAGCCGACAGGTGCGCCGTTTTTGTGGGGTTCGCATGGATATTTCTCTACGACTTATGCCTCATATCGGGGAAGGGATATTGCTGTTGGAGGGTTTGTTTCTACAATTCGTGCCCCCAATTTTTAATGGTACCACAAGGTTTCTTCAACCCGAGGAGGACTAAACCACCATTTAGAAAACTATTATTATTAACCTCCGCCATCTTCGAAGATGGATGGAGGTTACTGTTTTCACCCCTTTCTGTTTGTTTGTTTGTTTGTTTGTGAACAGTATTACGGAAAAACTCGACAGATTTTGACGAAACTTGGTGGGGGGGGGGGTTAGGTATGGTCCAAGGATCATGCCATTAAATTTTGGACTTGGTCTCACCCCCCCCCCCAAAAAAAATTGTTAGAGAAAAATTTTTTTTTTTTGCATTTCTACATGTTTTAAGTGATTTCCAACCCCCCCCAAAATTTTTTTTAACCCTCCCCCCCAAAAAATAGAGAATTTTTTTTTGCATTTCTACATGTTTTAAGTGATTTCCAACCCCCCCCCAAATTTTTTTTTACTCCCCCCTCCGAAAAAAATAGTTAGAGAAATTCTTTTTTTTGCATTTCTACATGTTTTAAGTGATTTCCAACCCCCCCCAAAAAAAAAAATCGAGAATTTTTTTTTGCATTTCTACATGTTTTAAGTGATTTCCACCCCCCAAAAAAATTGTTAGAGAAATTTTTTTTTTGCATTTCTACATATTTTAAGTGATTTCCAACCCCCCCCCCAAAAAAAAATTTTTGAGAAAAAGAATTTTATTTTTGCATTTTTACATTTTGATTTGTAACCCCCAAAAAAATTGTTACCCCCCAAAAAAGAACATTTTTTTTGCATTTCTACATGTTTTAAATGATTTCCAACCCCCTCAAAAAAATTTGTTAGAGAAAAAAATTTTGCAACTTTTTTTTCAACAAAATTTTGATTTTTTTTTTTTGCATTTTTACATGTTTTAAGTGATTTCCAACCCCCCCCCCCCCAAAAAAAAAATGTTGGAGAAAAGAACTATAAGTCTCAGCACTGTTGACATTTAATGAATAAGATATAAGGTTTCGGAATGAATGAACTTTCGGAATGAAATTTTGCATCAATAATGTGAATAGAGAGTGCATGGGATTGACATAACTTTTTTTTTTTTAACCTTGATCTAATTTTGAAGGTCATGACCTAATTATAGACATTTTAACATTTTTCACTACAACTCGACTAAAGTTTATCCAACCAAAACTAAATTGCTCTCCCAAAATAGCCTACAGCAAGCTGCATTTACACTTGATTTACATCATACCCCTCCGGGTTAAAGGTCAAATAGTAGTCTGGAAAAACAACAACGTGTTTTCTGTCATCGCTCAATTTTGCCAATGTGAAATCTCAAAGACCACTTGGCCTTCCACGATGTTTTTGTATCATAATAGTGTACCTGCACTGAAGTTTTGCACCTGATATTGATTTGTGTCTTTGACCTACTTTTTTGGATTGTGACCAAATTAACAAAAAAACCCACCTTTTTGAACATAACTTGAATAAGTTTCCTCCGATTTTCATGATGTTAAGTTTTATGGATAGACTGTAGATGGGGACGCATTTTCGTAATCTACACTCCATCCTTAAATGTTGATGGTCAAGGTCATATGGTGGTCCAAAAAAAATATGGCCATCATGGATTGCAGGCCATTGCATGTCATCGGTGATCACCATTGGGTAAGCCTCACCCAGTCACGGAGAGGTTTACTGTTTGTGATCGCTTTATGATCGCAGATATCTAGTTTATGGTTTGCCCTTCGGAGCCGAAAACACCTGTTCATATGAGAACAACATGGGAAAGTGAATTTATTTATATTCTAGCAGCTCCTACAATTGCCCTCCGATATAGCAAGCAGGGTATTCTGGTTGTCAAGGGATTTCCAAGAATGCCAAACCACTTTCTACCTGCAGTTTAAGGAGGAATTTTTAATTTGTTCAGGGTGACGACTCGGCGACTGCACTGTTTGGTCAACGGCGACTGCACATACCTCTCAGCTATTTTGACATCTCCTATGATTTAATAAAGGAGCGAGAACTGTTTTTGTATGATTTAAGGGAGGAGAAATCCAAGTACATGTGTATATATCATTTCTCACTTAAATTTACCTTCAATTTCTGTTTGAATCTGAGTAGAGTTTCACCTCGGTATCACAGCAGTGTGAATGTAAATGATACAATGATCATTGATCGGTATTTATTTGATTAATTACTAATTCACATCATTGTCATTTTAGAACACAACAAGCGATATCTCTTTTTATTAAATACAGAGTATAATGCCCATCGCTTGTCAAGAAAAGTTCAATAGCGAATTGCATATCATGCTGAAATATGCAGTTGGTGTTGGTCTGTCTGATCTGTACATCTGTACGACTGTGGCTGATGCATAATTGAGTTGTTACTTATCCAATCTCAACCAAACTTACTCGAGGGAAAGGGTCATGAGACAAAGGTTATACGTACTTGGTGCCTCTTTCCACTGGGGGTTCAGAAGGTGGGGCCAATGCAAATTATTGACGTGAGCATGTACCGTGTAGCGCTGCTTCCGGTGGTGGTGGGAGAAGGTATTACAAGTGACGTTTCAAAGCCCTTGATTGTGTCACATGTAAGAGGCATTTGCTTTATTTTCACAGTCGTTTCGCCTAAGTTGCTATAGACTCAACTGCAAAGAATCCGGAGGAATTCCCATGTTTTATTGCTTTTTCCTGCCTTGAAAACACGCTGTGCTACAGTGTATACATAAAAATATATATATAAAAAAAAAATATATATATATATATATATATATATATATATATATATATATATATATATATATATATATCAGCTTGAGCATCGTTTCACGTTATCGTGGCCTTTTTCAAAGGGCACTTCTTATAACAAAAGTAAAAACAACAATAACTATAATGGCACTCAGTCGAGTGCAAACCTCTGCCAGGCTGAACAGTTTACATTTTGTATCCCACTGATAGTCTGGATGTGGATCCAGATCTTCACCGAAATTGAATCGATTTGTCCTTGTCACAGACCCACCATGTCCACCGAGTTTCATCTGAATCTGTCCATAATTTTGTGAGATATCCTCCTCACACAGACAAACAGACAGACAGGGGTGAAAAAATAACCTCCATCCACCTTTGGTGATGGAGGTAATAATGATAACAGCATAATAATAATAACAACAATAATAATTGGCAAACAATATGGATAATAGCCTGACCCCCCCCCACCCTCCCCTCATTATTATCTGCTTCTAATTTGTATGAAGGGAGGATTAACTCTCAAAATTGTGGATGCTTGAGTGAAAAATACTGAAAATCACAATCAGTATAAAATGTCCTCAGAGCATTCGGCACTTCTCACCAGATATTTCATACTTGCAAATACCACGAGAGAGAGAGAGAGAGAGAGAGAGAGAGAGAGAGAGAGAGAGAGATAGAGATAGAGATAGAGATAGAGATAGAGATAGAGATAGAGATAGAGATAGAGATAGAGATAGAGATAGAGATAGAGATATATATATATATATATATATATATATATATATATATATATATATATATATATATATATATATTGTTACGAATTTGGGAATTCGATTGCGCAGAACATTCAGGTTCCTTTAGTCAGTTATGTCGATAAGTGCTTGTTCCCTAGATAGTTCACCTGCTATTGTTCAATGGGCAGAAATCGATTAAGTGCGTTGCGCGATTCAATTTAATCATTAGGGAGCGATCATAACACAATGGAGACGCCCCTCCCCCTCTTCTGCGTAGAGGAAGAAGAGCCCTCCCGTCCCGTGATTCATGACGTCAACAACTCCCTCCACCTGTGGTTGAGTGGGGGATGGAGCACGAGGGCATGAGTCACGCCGGGAGCGGGGGAGGGGGGATAGCAATAAAAAAGGGATACTCTGCTTTGTTCGGGCTGGCTTTCAGTAGAGCTTCGGCTTCTGCTTTGGCTTGGGTTAGGGAGGAGGCTTTTTGAAGGCTTTCTGCTTTGGAGGCTTTTTGGAGAGCTTTTTGCTTCGGCTTGGCTTTTCAGCAGACCTTCGCAGTCTGCTTCGCTCGGTTCGCTTTTTGGGCTCTGGCTTTGTTCATCGGAAGAGAGTTGAGCTGGTTGCTCAGCTCGGAGTTCTTGGTTCGTGTTGAGAGAGGCTTTGTTCATCGGAAGAGAGTTGAGCTGGTTGCTCGGCTCGGAGTTCTTGGTTCGTGGAGCTCTTTGTTCTCCGCTTGATTCCCAGCTTGGTGCGACTCATCGGCCTCATCTTGGAGGTGGTTCTTCAAGATAGCAACACATCGACGGGAAGGATCGGCGCCTCGTCTCATCAGCACGTGTTCGGAAGCATGAGAGGATTCGCTGGAGCTCGGGAAGGATCGTGGCTCATGGCAATTGCATCCAGCTCGGTCTCGCTGGAGCCTGGGTCCGAACAGCTTGAAGACCACACGAGGTGGAGAGGTTCGAGATAGGTTCTGGGTTTCAGCTCACCTGTCCTCCGAGCTGGAGTCCGTTATTAAAGGCATCAGCCACCATTTCGTGTGTGTGTGTGTGTGTGTGTGTGTGTGTGTGTGTGTGTGTGTGTGTGTGTGTGTGTGTGTGTGTGTGTGTGTGTGTGTGTGTCCGTGGGCCCATCTAATAAGTAGGAAACAGTTAAGTGCTTTGTGTGCTGTAAATGATTGCATTGCATTTCATATAGTCGGAATAGTTCTGCTCTTACGTGCTTCCCTTGTTCCCCATTATTATTAATAAATACCCCAATTGTTAAATGTTTTCAGCTCGTCACGTCGATTCTTTCATTGACTGAGCATTTCGTGTGTTGGGAGTTAGCCGTTGGTTTGCCGTAAAAGGGGGACATTCAGACCAACGGTTCTCGGCGATTAAGCCACTCGGAATCACGCACGGGACAGGCTCGCTTAAGCGGCATGTTCCGTACGAGTTCTGTCGAGGGTGGAATACCCCGGTAGTTGGATCACGTGGGTATTTCGGTAAATTGAAGATTGGCAATCGACCCTACCCAGCGTGGTCTGCCCATTGGCGTATTTCGGTTCTTGCACAGGGAGCCGTTGGCCTCGGAGTTATCCGGGCGGCGATCTATATTCCGGGCGATTGGTCGGACCGACTCGACTTGCGGCTCCGTCAGAGCGGTCAGCTCGCAGCCGACACCCGGACTGTAACAATATATATATATATATATATATATATATATATATATATATATATATATATATATATATATATATATGTGGGAGAGAGAGCAGGTAAGACCAAGGCTGACCTTGCCATGATATTTAACCATCCGGGGATCTTTGGTCGAGGGTTAAGCATGACCATCACTGCCTTGCCTCAACACAGAGCGCTCTGTCCTGGGTGTTTTGTATATTATGGCGATGGCTCTGCTTCACAGGGGCAACAAAGGTTTCATAGGCTTGCCTCTTTGTCGTGAGGATGTTGAGGTCGTGGAGAGATTCACTTACCTTGGCAGTGATATTCATGTCTCTGCTGGCTGTGAGTCAGAGGTCAATAGACGGGGAGTCATGGATTCACTGGATAATGGGGTATGGCGCTGCCGGTACCTGTGCGGGAGGACGAAACTCCGAGTCTTTATGTCCTTGGTGCTTCCAATCTTGCTCTATGGATGCGAGACTTGGACTCTGACCAGGGATCTGAGAAGACTTAATTCCTCTGGTACCAGGTCTCTTCGGAGAATCCTTGGCTATCGCTGGTCGGACTTTGTGTCCAACAAGCGTTTGCTGAGAGAGACTCAAATGAGATTTGTTTCCTGCATAGTCCGAAAGCATCAGTTGCTTTCGGATTATGCAGGATATATGGCTATGCAGTATGGACATGTGGCTCATTTTCCTGATGCTGATGCTGCTCACCAGATTCTCTCAGCGAGGGAGTCTCGTGAGTGGAGGAGGCCAATGGGCTGACCACGTGTCTCGTGGTTGCAGCAGGTTGATCGGCATCTCAAGGAGATGGGGATGGGTCAGGCATCTGCCTGGGGGATGGCTAGACAGAGGCCCTTGGAGTACCGGCGGAAAGTGGACGCAGCGACGCGCTGTTCTGGTGCATGCTCCCATACCTGACCTGTGTCCCCTTGAACCATAATGTATGGACCACCCACTGAAGTACAACACCAGACTAGGAGATTGTCGGTACGGGAGGGAAGAACGCAGTCATTGCTGCTATGTTTGCTTCTTGTCTTGCTTCTTGATGTTGGAGAGTTTCTGCTGCTCTGGATTTTTGTTATTCCTTGTTTTCTTTTTCTTTTTATACTTCTATCTTCCTGTTCTTGTTCCTTTCTTCTTTGTTGTTTTTTTTTTCATTGATTCTTCTTCCCTCTTCCTTCTTCTGTGTTCCTATTTCTGTCTTTCTTCTCTTTCCTCTTTCTGCATTCTTCTTCAGCACTCTTTCTTCATCTTCAGCACGAAGGATTTCCAATCACATTTTTCGATCATATTTTATCAGTGTTTGACATTGATTTTCTTATTTATCCTTGGAGAGCTTCATGATAGACACCATTGCATGTTTTTCCATCGGGTACCAAGATGAAAGGGTTTTTGCCATTGCCAACTCTGGAACAACCAACCTTGAGTTTGCCATGAGAAAAGCATGGGCTTTGCAGGTTGAGGCCAACAACTTTGAGCGATTGTCCTTATGCCTTGTTGATGCTCATGGCAAAACTGAGGCAGACAGGGAACTGGAGCCTTCTCAATTGACATGGCAAGTCAGATGGGATGATTGGAATGTGTGGAATGAAGACATCCTGTCCTGCTGCATGGCCAGTCATGATTGTGGCTTCAATGACATGTGGCATAAGCTTCTTGACAGCCAAACTTGTTCCATTTCAGAGTGTTGGTGGGTCCAGATTCCTGAGAAGCATGATGGGTGCACCAATCTTGAGCTCCAGCTTGTGAGAAGGCACACTTGCTGGTTCCAGAGATTTAAGAAATTCTGTGGGGAAGTCAACTGCTTCATTTGTTTCTGGTACAGCATCAACTGAGTTGTACATTTGCATCGTGCCAGGAAACTGTGTAAGAAGGCCTCTGTTTGTGAAATTGGCTGCATCATTTTTCGGTATACCTCAGGTCAGGTATGGGAGCATGTGCCAGAACAGCGCGTCGCTGCGTCCACTTTCCGCCGGTACTCCAGGGGCCTCCGTCTGGCCATCCCCCAGGCAGATGCCAGGCCCATCCCCATCTCCTTGAGATGATGGTCAACCTGCTGCAACCATGAGGCACGTGGTCGGCCCACTGGCCTCCTCCACTCATGAGACTCCCTCGCTGAGAGAATCTGGTGAGCAGGATCAGCGTCAGGAAAACGAGCCACATGTCCATACAGCCGCAGCTGACGCTCACGGACTTAGCAGGTAACAAATCTCATCCGAGTCTCTCTCAGCAACCGCTCGTTGGACACAAAATCCGACCAGCGATAGCCAAGGATTCTCCGAAGAGACCTGGTACCAAAGGAATTAAGTCTCCGTCTCAGATCCTTGGTCAAAGTCCAAGTCTCGCACCCATAGAGCAAGACTGGAAGTACCAAGGACCTGAAGACTCGGACTTTCGTCCTCCCGCACAGGTACCGGCAGCGCCACACCCCATGATCCAGTGAATCCATGACTCCCCAGGCCCGACCCAGACGTCTATTGACCTCCGGCTCACAACCTGCGGAGACATGAATATCACTGCCAAGGTAAGTGAATCTATCCACGACCTCAACATCCTCACCACAAACAGACACAGACAGGACAGCAGCATCCAAGATGTCACCGAAAGCCTGGATCTTTGTTTTGACCCTAGAAATCCGTAATCCCAACGGCTCCGACTCCTCATTCAGCACCTCGAGGGCCCCCAAGAGGATGTCTAAAGTCTCCGCAAAGATGACTGCATCATCTGCAAAATCAAGGTCCGAGATCTTGACATTGCCAAACGATGCACCGCAACTTGATCTCTCCGACATCCTCCCAAAAATCCAGTCCATACAAGTGCTGAAAAGTGTGGGGGCAAGTACACATCCCTGACGAACTCCAGTAACAACTGGAAATAAGTCAGAGGCGGTACCACCACACTTCACAGCACTCTCAGTACCAGAGTAGAGTTCAGACATCAGATCGATCAGTTTCGGTGGCACCCCACGAAGACCAAGAATCCTCCAGAGGACATCCCGATTCACTGAATCGAACGCTTTACAGAGATCAACATAGGCTGCAAGCAGCCCCTGCCGAAACTCTCGTCTGCGTTCGGTGAGGACACGAAGTGCAAGGATACGGTCAATCGTTGACCTCTTTGGTGTAAAGCCTGACTGCTCTGGACACTGGTGCTCAAGCAGATGGTGGCGAACCCTATCAAGAATTATCCGAGCAAAGACCTTGCCCGGCACTGAGAGCAGCGTCACCCCTCGGTAGTTGTTGCAGTCTTGGCGATCACCCTTCCCTTTCCAGAGAGGGACAACAAGGCCCCTCTTCCAGTCAGTTGGGATGATGCCTGTGTTCCAGGCAGAGCACAAAACTGCATGCAACGACGCGAGTGCAGCATTTCCACCAGCCTTGAGAAGTTCGGCATGGATGCCACAGATCCCTGGAGCTTTGCCCCGTTTCAACTGGTTCACCGCAGCCCATGTTTCCACAAGCGATGGTGGACCACAGTTGATTCGAGGGTCAGCAACAGGGATTGTAACACCCTTGACGTCCAACTCGACAGCTGGGGGATCAGCCTGGTACAACCGCTCGAAGTAACCGGCCCAGCGGGCCTTCACTTCAGACTCCTCTGTCAAGAGCCTACCACTCTCTGCTCGAACTGCAGTGCTCCGAGGGATGGGCTTGGATGAACGTAATGCGCGAATTCCCCTGTAAGCGGGACGAGAATCACCTGTCCACAGGTGATGCTCTACCCCCTCACAGATTCCTCGCACATAGGCCTCCTTGTCCACCCTCAGTGCACGTACAGTTTTACGCCTCAGCTCCCTGAACAGCTCAGCTCTGCCATTCAGCCTGGCCCTGCGACTCTGGTCAATGGTATCCAGTGTCCCTTGAGAGACAAAATTCTTCTTTGCCCTGCGGTGAACTCCAAGGCATCCACCGGCAATATCAAGGACGGTGGTCTTGAAGGTGTTCCACAACTCTCCAGGACCACACAAAGCACCCAGACGCCCCAAGTGTCCACTCAGCCTGTTCGCAAACTCCTCAGCTACTCTCTCATCCCTGAGCTTGGCAACATCCAGCCTAGGCTGGGATGGTACCATTCTCCAGGATTTAAGGTGCAGCTTTAGAGTTGCTACAACAAGCCTGTGGTCAGTATTGAGGAACTGAGCACTCCGGTAGACCCTGCAGTTCTGGATCATCCTCCAACGACCGTCAATGAGGACATGGTCAATCTCCTTTGCCACACCGCCAGCGTTGGAATACCAAGTCCAGCGATGAGCTTGTGGGCGCTGAAACCATGAACCAGCCACCCTAAGTCCATGACTTCTTGCAAAGTCAAGGAACTTAGTGCTATTCTGGTTCATAGTTCCTGACCCATGGGGACCAACACACACCTCATAACCATCCCTATCAGTTCCAGTCGATGCATTGAAATCCCCCAAGACTAGAAGTGTATCTCGTCTGGGGCACTGATCAACCACAGACTCGAGTGTGGCGTAGAATGTGTCCTTCACGGTGAGATCACTCGCCTCAGTCGGAGCATAAATAGAGACCAGTGAAATGACACCTAAGGAGTGACGAATCCTTAATCTCATAATACGCTCGTTGACCGGTGTTACCTCAATTATCATTGGGGTCAGCTTATTGGACACAGCTACAGCAACTCCTTGGGTATGGTAACCATCAGAGCGACCAGACCAATAGTAGGTGTAACCACCCACCATTATCTCGCCGCAATCCGGTCTCCGAACCTCAGAGTTCAGACAGACAATCTTTCAAAACAACCTCAGACAATCCGCAATCCCGATGTCCAAACGCTTGAGCTCAAATGATAACAGAGACAGGTGATCATCCTCTCTTAGGGATAGGACATTCCAGGCACCCACCCGAAGGGACCGCCTCAGGTTAACCCAAGTAGACCGCCGTCTGGTGGACGACACCTCAGCACCACTCCGACACACTCTCCCGCAATCTGACCCAGGGATGTTACCCCGTGGTTTCCCTCCTATCAAAGATTGGGGGTCCCGAAGGCTTTGCCCCAATCCCATCATCCGGTGAGCTGCCCTGTGAAGGGAAGCTGCACAGGAGGTACTCCCACGGAGTGGGTTTTCAGATTTTTTTGCGTTTTTGCGTTTTGCGGAATGAAGCGTTTTACGGTGGCTGGAGTGCAAATCCTGCCACCAACCTCCTAATAAGAAGTAACCCAACTGCAGGAGGACGTCCGCAGACACAGTTGGGCACTAGATATGGATGGCCGTTGGCTCACAAGGAGCTCCTCCGCCCTTTGACAGGTTTTGTTTTGATCAACCACAGACCAATAGTATACCTTCACAAAAGGTATACCTGGTGTTGTCTTAATGGTTAGGGTGGTGGGCTTGGGATCCGAGGATCCTGAGTTCGAATCCTGCTCAGCTGTTGAATTAATACCAGGTGGGGTTGACTCTGTCATCCTTCTGAGATCAGCAAAATGAGTGCCAGCTTGCTGGTATACTGTGTCGGAGTGGCGACCCATCCAGGATTGTGCCCAATAGCCAAGGAGACTGGTTAGGCAGCACCAACGCTCTGCGCAGAGTATGGGCCAAATGGATGGATGGAATTTTTCGGTGGCAAGATGGCTCTTTGGCAGAGCCACTTTTGGTCATTGAGGTGATGTGCGACATTTGGAAACACTGCGTCTTGTAGTTGTTGAAGTTTTGCAACTGTTTTCCTAATGTTGTTCATCGAGATAGTTGCCTCCTGATTTTCAGATATCATGGCTCCAGTTCCCAGTTTGAGCAGGTTTGCAGCAAACTCCACAGAAGATGAATCACCTGTTTGAAGCATTCACATGTTGGTCATTAGGCTGAGTCACTGAATGTTGTTCCAAATGTATGAGGCGTTGAGGCAGTCCTGCAGTTCTTCAGCTTTGGTTCCATGTGGAATGATTGGCAGTGTCTGTCAAATCCCCAGCCAACACCAGAGTCACTCCATCCATTCTTCTGTCATTATGTCAAAGATCTTCTTGGGTGTGATTATGAGCATCTAAAGCAGCTATGTGAGACATTATGCACTCATCCCAGACAATGAGCTGGCACTCCTGCAGGACCTTTGCTTTGCCAGTACCCCTGCCAATGTTGCAGGTTGGTGCCTCCACACTTTCCAGATTTATGGGTAACTTGAAGACCGAGTGAGCTGTTCTTCCTCCTGTCAACAGTGTGGCAGCAATGCCCGATGATGCCAGTGCAAGGGCAATCATGCTTCTCTTCCGAATTTTTGCCAAAAGAAGACTGATGATAAAAGTTTTGCCAGTTCCACCGGGAGCACCCAGGAAGAAGGTGCCACCACCCCACTGAAAAGTGCTTGTGTGATCTTATTGAAAGCTTCTCTTTGGTCTGGAACCAAACATGGCTCATTCTCCTGTAGGCATTCAGCAAGCTGTTCCATGGTGTAGTTGGTCTCTCTCAAAATTTCATTTGTGAACTCATTGTTGTTGTCATTGTGGATCAGGAAGGCCAAAAGTTTTGAGGTCAGAGCCACCTAAAGCCTTGATGGAATCCTCAATGATAATGAGAGCTTGATTGAAGATGGCATCACTGTGGTTCAGTTCCAGGTTAGGATTTTGCACTTGTGTGCATGATGCAAAATTTCCTCTTGTGGATGTCCCATAATTGTTTAGGATTTGACATGGCACACATCTGCAACATGATGGCAAACAGGTTTCATAGCATCCATGGTTATTGAGTTGTAGCTGCCTCCTCCAATGTGCTGTTCCGATGTGTATCATCCTCCAGGAGTCCTCTGAGCTCGCAAGCCTTTTTGTAAGTTTCATAGATTGTCGCATCCACTGTTCAGCAAGTCCTCAAATGATGTTGGAACTTTAACCTCATGCAGAAGCAGTCTCAGGTAAAATCATTCAAAATTGTTAGGGTGGACAGTGTACAAACAACCAAAGGCATTACTTGCTTTGATAGCTGGCTGGTCTGGTGCAGTTTGTCCTACTCTGCGGCGAGCCCACTTCTTACTGCCAACATTCCATGTGTAGTGCTTGGGTATCTGATGATACAACAGTGTCTTCGCAAATTCATCATCTTGGCAGAGATTGAAGAAAGCAGTGAGAGTTGTCGTGTGGGACTTGGGCACGCTCACGTACATTCTTCACAGTGAAGTACACCCTCTGACCATTCTCAAGGTGCACACTGAGATGAACCACAGTGGAATGTCGCTCATGAATTGGGAAGTTCAGGATCCTCAAGATGGCTTCATTGCTGCTGATGTATATTCGCAATTCATATTGCTGAACCTCATCGTGCGCAGTCCCATCCATTGTCAGGCCAAATACTGCCATGTCAAATCCTTTGTTGATATATACTTGCACACACATTTGATGGATTTCAGAGTGGCAGTACTCAACATTGATGTGTGCATTGAATAGTCCTATGAGGAGTGGACAGTATGCAACAATCCACCTGTTGTCAACTTTAACCGCACAACCACAAACTCTGATGGCTGTTGTGAATCCACCATCTTCTGGTTTTCTCCGACGATACAGTGGGTATCCATCTTGTCCAATCTGTGTCTCTTTCAGAAGATATCGTGGGAACCTTTTCGTGCATTTGTTATCTTTCATGCATGGTGAGTTTGGATTGATGCTTCCACAGGGACCATGCATCTGTGGTTTTGACAGTGCTGAACAGAAGTAGATCAATTACTGTGTCTGGAAGTTCAGCACTGATGAAGTCGTCCACTTGTGCACATGAAGTTCATCTTGAAGCCAAGTCAGAATGTGGGCATGTAGAAAGCCATGCTTTTGTCATTCAATTGTGTACATGTAGCACTTAATGGCTCCAAAAATCTTTCCCTTGGTGATGATATTCATCAATGCTTTCATTTGTTTTTGTCGGAATACTCTTGCCAGCAAACCATGGCGATGCTTTGGTTTTTGGTCTGGCATCAGTTCATTAGCCACTTCCTCCCAAGCTGGATTGCAGGTGAAGGTGATGAAGAGATCATGACAGCCATAGTTTCGCACATATGTCAAGAAATCCTTAGTGCGCTCATACATGTATCAGGGACCACCTGTGAAACTGATTAGTGGATATTGAAGTGCATCACATGGTTGGTGTGTCTCGGCAATTTTCTGTAAGGAGTTGTTTCTCAGTTGCAGCACAATGTCTCGCTTGCCATCTTGCTCATCAGCTTGGATGACGGCCATTGAAGTGCCTGTCATGCTCCCCAGTTGGAGTTTTGTCTGAATGAATGACAACTTTGTACTCTGGTGTCATCCTCTCCATGACACACTTGAGACTGAATGCACAGTTGCCTTCAGAAAACATTCACACCCCTTGATTTTTGTCATGTTTTTGGTGTGCTACAGCCTGAATGTAAAATGGATGAAATTTGATTTTTTTTGTCACTGATCTACACAAAATACCCCATAATGGCAAAGAGAAAACATGTTTTTAGAGATTTTTTACAAATTAATTATAAATGAAAAGCTGAAATGCCTTGCGTCAAAAAGTATTCAGCCCTCTGAGTCAATACTTTGCGGAAGCGCCTTTGTCGGTGATTGCAGCTTCGAGGATTCTTGGGTACGTCTGTATCAGCTTTGCACATCTGGATTTGGGGATTTTCTCCCATTCTTCCTTGCAGATTAGCTCATTTTGTCAAGATGGATGGGGAGTGTCGGTGAACAGAAATCTTCAAGTTTTTCTGCAAATTATCAATTAGATTCAAGTCTGGGTTTTGGCTGGGCGACTCAAGGACTATCAAGTTCTTGTTCTGAAGCCATTCCAGTGTTGTTTGGCTGTATGCTTGGGGTCATTGTCCTGTTGGAATGAAATTCTTTGCCACAGTTTAAGGTCTTTTGCACTTTTTTAGCAGGTTCTCCTCAAGGATTTGCCTGTATTTGGCTCCATTCGTTGCTCCCTCTATCCTTAAAAGTCTCCGAGTCCC
>NC_140965.1:9692312-9772312 GCF_056783735.1 Eptatretus burgeri | reverse complement strand
AAGGCTAATGACACGGATGTACTAGTCATAGCAATATCTGTACTACCATCCTTACAGGAACTAGGTCTTGAGAACATGTGGATTGACTTTGGCCAAGGAGCCAAAGCGCGATGGATTCCAGTCCATGAGGTAGTTTCTGCAATCGGGCCTGAGAAAACTAGAGGGATCCCATACTTCATGCGTTCACTGGATGTGACGTCGTGTCTGTAAAAGCAAGAAAACTGCATGGCAGACTTGGAACGTCTTTGATGATGTTTCTGAAACATTCACCAATCTCAGCCAACATCTAACATTGATTCGTGATCTCGACTTTTTTGAAGTTTTTTTTTTTTTCATATTTTTCAAAATTTGGATTTTCAAATGGCCAATTGGGCAGATTTGATTGGAATCCCCTGGAGAACAAATGTGCCAAATTTGATGCTTGTATCATCATTTGCAGGATTCCTCTCAAAAATTGCTGTTATCTGCCCCACTATAGGGTTAGTGCCATTAGTGCACACACAGAGCACCATTTATACATATATGTATATGTATACAATTAATGTGATGCACTTTTCAGATCCTTATGGAGGATCTCGAAGTCTTACTCACGTTGTTGTTCTTGTGGACTTTTTTGCTTCACAGCCTACAGTTTTCATCGAAACTTCTGAAACTTGTCATATATATATATATATATATATATATATATATATATATATATATATATATATATATATATATATATATATATATATATATGTATGTAAAACTACCCTGCGCAGACAGTAACCATCTCCAATTTTGAAAATTCCTCCAAAAAAAAAAGTTATGACGTCAAAATATTTCCGCTAATGGAAATCGCCTAAAAAAATTATCTCCAAAACGAGGCAAGCTTTTTCAATTCTATTTGCGGGAATCGAACATGGCATTATCAGAGATGAATTACCGCACATATGATACATCACTATGACGCATATCAATTTTTATGACGTCATTCCTATTTTTTGACATTTTTTGTTTCATAACCCAGAGTTTTCATCGGATCTTCGTAAAACTTGCCATGTATATGCAGAAAGCCCACGCGCAGGCAGTAACCATCTCCGATTTTGGACATTCTTCCTAGAAAAAAAGTTGACGTCATAATATCGTCGCTAATGGAAATCGCCTATACCATTATCTCTGAAACTAGTTTTGTTTGCGGGAATCAAGCCAGGAATTAGCACAGATAATTTATCGCAAACCTGATACATCACAATGCCGTCATATTCGTTTCTGTGACGTCATCATGAAGAGGACGAGGATCTTAGCTCATTTGAGGTTGTTTTAGTAGATGGGGGAGAGAGGTGGGATTTAGAGGTGGGAGAGAGAAAATGTCAAAGTTGACCTTGCCATGATATTTAACCCACCTACCCTCCCCCCTCCCCCCAATCACGGTCTTTGACTGGTCGAAGGTTAAACAGTGCCTCAACACAGAATGCCGTTTATTACCTCCGCCACCGAAAGTGAAAGAGGTTGTGTTTTCACCCCTTTCTGTGTCTTTGTCTGTGTACGTACAGGATATCTCAAAAAGTTGTGGACGGATCCAGATAAAATTTTGTGGACAGTTTCAGTGTGACAAGGACAAATTGACTAGATTTTGGTGAAGATCCGGATCCAGATCCGACGAATAGAATGTTTTCAGTGATTCTTCACCATTGAGAGATCGGGCTAAAATGACATGTAGCACGATATCTCAAAAAGTTGGGGACGGATTCGGACGAAACTTGGTGGATGGATTGCGTGTGTCACAAGGACAAATTGGTTTGATTTTGGTGAAGATCTGAATCCGGATCTGGATACGATAATTAGTTAATTTGAAAAGTGATTCTTCAGCATTTAGAGATAGGGCCAAAAACGATATAGTGCTGTCTGGCATGATATTTCGAAAATGTATTGGGCCCGATATGTTCTCGTGGATCAGGCATTACGTGGTGGAGGTATGCGCTCTACCGAGCGATCTCGTTTTTGGTTGTTTTTGGCAGTGACAGTGCATATCACCTCTGTGTACTTTTCCCCGTGAATTAACACTACGTATTACGGGGTAGTGCAGGTGGCTGAACTACGTACGTAATGCGTCAATCACTTCATCTTACCACGTCTTTCATTCGGCACTGCTGCATCGTAAAAAACAGGCGTGTGAGAACACCGTGGGGCTGCACGACAGGTCCCTCTCAACCACCTGATCCACAAATCGGACGACAGATTTTGATTATATCACACTTTAATGATATATTTTGAGCCGGCCGAAAAGGGCATGGGCCCGGATTCATCAAAATACAGTCACATCACAAACAAAAACAAAGGAAAGCCATAAAATACACAAGAACAACCACAAAGGTTTACCTTTAAATGGAATTCTTTAAAAAGGGAATTAAAGTGAAAAATTTGTGAAATTCAAGCCACAGATGTCAATTATTTGCCTTAACAGCTCGAACGAACATGGTTCAACACTATCTACCATGAGTTAGATAACACGAGGTTCAACGTTGGACGTTTTTTTTAAAAATCGGTATCTATGCCGAAGTGATGGGTTGTATAATGAAAGCAGATCACACGAAAAGGTGAAACAATGCGATGTTGTGTAAAAAAAAATATAAAAATTACATAACATTTTCAGCGCATGAACCAGATAACACCAAGGCAGCGCACGGCACCATGGGGCCCATCGCAGGCAGGAGGGGCCTGAACTTTGTACGACGATCGATGTATTTTTGGTTGTGTTAGTGACAGTGCGGGTACTTTTGCCATAGCACAGGGTGGCACCAATGACTAAACTGTGGACGCAATACCTCATCGTTAATTTTGCTGAAAACAGGACTGCTGTCGACTGTATCACCATGGCTTGCAAACTAACAAGCAAGCAGCTTGTAGAGCACTTACCAAGTTGCTTAAGCACTGAAACAAGTGCTCCAACGAAACAGTTGATAAGGAGTGGCTGGCTTGGCAAGCGATTATCGATGTCGACAGCAATTCATAGGTATGAAGATCAGGCATTCAATGATTAGTGCTTTCTTGTGCAGAAACTGTTGCGGCCTGTTCTTTTTTTTATTTTGTTTTTTTTTTGGTATACATTGTCGAGGCTCGTATGAGAGCTAACAGACATTACACAACAAGGGGGGGGGGCAGGAGACAAGAGAGGTGGGAGAGGGAAGAATGAAACAGTTGAGAACAGAGACATTAAGAGATTTGTGGAAGGGAGAGGGATGGGGTGGGGAACATGGGGTAAACAAAATGGACACCACAGGGACTTTCAGGACCTTACATGACAGGGAAAATTCGAGAATGAGGGCAGGGAATTTGAAGGAGGTGGGTTTTTTTAGTGGAGTAACGGGGGTAGAAAAGATCATGGTTTTTGGATGGGGGAAGATAAGAGGTGGTGGTGAACAGCTGTTTTGAAGACCTGGAGGGAAGAATGGGATTGAAGAGAGTGTGGGAGTTTATTCCAAAGGCGGGAAAAAGAGGAATGAAAGAGTGAAGGTGAGCAGTGATTCGTGATTTTGGTAGTTTTAACAGAAGGGGGTCGTTGGCGGACCTTGAGTGCCCTGTGGAAATATGGTGGGGACATATTGCAGACAGAGCGGTGGCGGGGGGGGAGGGCGAGACCGGAGAGGAGATGGTAGAAGACAGAAAGACCACCGACCTGCCTGCGGTGAGAGAATGAGAGGCCCAAAGACTCAGCCTCACTGCGGGAGATACCAATGATCCTAAATGCCTTGGTTTCCACAGTGTGAAGCTGCGGAAAGGTGGGAGGCAGGAATACCAGCCCAGAGGGGAGAGCAGTACTCCATCAAGCTGCGGCCAAAAGTTTTGTGCGTGGTTAGGAGCTCAGATGGGCTGAGGAAGGACTTTGCACTGTGTCCAAGGCTGCTTAAGACCACTGCAGGGTGAAAGCAGGCTGATCAAGGGTATGCCTTTGCCACCATTAAATGGCTTGTTTGGCAGGCGATTAGCCCCACGTTAAACATACCCCTCCCGAAGACACCTGAAATGTCAAGCCACGAACGCTGATGTCTCCTGGTGTTTATAAGCATTGCAAAGTACCCAGCGATTTGTAGCTATGGTGAACAGGCATTCGATAATATGAGTGAGGAAAGTGAAAAACAACAACTTTATCATTGAGAACTCGTTGTGGCCTGTTTCACATCAAGACATGGTTGAGCAGGGCAAAAAACAGGGCTGCTTCAGACCGCAGCGCAGTTACCCAGGAAATGTCTGAAGACCCCATACAGCGAGGTGGCCGAAGATCGCCTGATGAAGGATATAATTAAATAAGGCCATTAATTATCTTCAAAAGGGGTGTTTTAATTAACTTAAAACCCCCAATTTTCACTCCTGCACTTTTCAGGTTTCAGGCTGCAAGGTTTAATGGTTTTGGAGTTATGGAGGAGAAACACCCACACCACCCAATGAAGATTACACATGAATTAATATCTCTCTCTCTCTCACACACACACACACACACACACACACACACACACACACACACACACACACACACACACACACACACAAAAACACACACACACACACACACACACACACACACACACACACACACACACACACACACACACACACACACTTATTAAAGATGGAAGAAGCTTATGTTTTGGGCATCAGCCTTCTTTTTCTCCGAGGAAGGGGCTAACACCTGGAACGATAGCTTCCCTTTGCTTCCTATGGTTGTTGGCAGACCTCAATCAACGCTCTGTCCATTCCATCCACAGATATATAGATCGAATGTTTTGAAGTCTTTCGCCAAAACACAGTGGGATCTTAAAGGTGCACCAACTGGGACACCTGGCTCAACGTCCATCCGAGGGATGGCACACTTATGATGATGCCAATGCCTTACGTGTGAAACACCAATCCAACACTGAACAGTGTGTAGTTGGGATGGGACTCGAACCCAGACGAGACGGCTCTAAAGGCCCGGTCACACCTTGACGTTTTAGCCAACGTATGCCGATTTTTGAATTTTTTTTTCTAAAACGCTGGCACACGTTGAATACGTTAGGGGTAAGTTTTGATAACATTGAGAGCACGCTGAAAAACACTGCCATACGTCGTTGTACGTTGGCTTTAAACGTTGTACTTTTCGGTTGTCCTCAAATTTTTTCATGCTTGAAATTTCACGACGTATGCCGGCGTATGACTCACACGTTCCGCTACGCTGGCCACAAGTTGTATGCACGGTCTGCGATCGTTGACAGACGTCAACACATGCTACTTGTAAGTTAATCATAAGTTGAGACACGCCGAGGTAATGTTTAGCGTACCCGAAACTTATTTCTAACCTATGATTAACGTGTTGTTGGCACGTTACGCGATCGTTGCCACACATCGACAGACGTTACTTTTAAGTTACTCATCGGCTGAAAGATGTCGGTATAATGGATCTTCCTTGCGTCAGCGTCCACGGCCACGGCCAGGACACTTATTTGCAGCATTCTTCAAACTTTTCTTCGGCATGACGAGGATGTTCACACTTCGATGTCTAGCTTGGCTATGATTCCAATTGTCCATCGGCAGCGTCTATTTAAAATAGTCGAGTT
This sequence comes from Eptatretus burgeri, assembly GCF_056783735.1. Classification (NCBI taxonomy): domain Eukaryota; kingdom Metazoa; phylum Chordata; class Myxini; order Myxiniformes; family Myxinidae; genus Eptatretus; species Eptatretus burgeri. Next base: position 9,766,739 of record NC_140965.1, on the reverse strand, counting down.
TGAGCGTTTTAACACGTTCAGAAGAAACGCTTCAAATTTCAAAACCCCAGCGTCAAAAAACAAAGGCGAGTGACAGCAATTTAAATCGTTCATTGTAAACAATGAAAATAGCTGAGTGGTACCATTTAAAAGTCGTTGAGTGTAAAAAAAATCGAATTGTTGAGCGCAAGCTTCTACTTTCAATGGTGGAGATGCAGCCATTTAAATCGTTGAGTGGCAGCCTATGAACCTACACGTGGACACGCGGACGCAAGGACGATCCATCATAACCCACACCCTCCCCCTCACACTCACCTACTACTGCCAACATTAACAAACTACTACTAATACTAATACTAATACTAATACCAATACTAATACTAATACTAATACTAATACTAATACTAATACTAATACTGATACTGTTACTGCTGACATGGACATCGACTCAAAAAGGAACTCGAAAACACTGTTGGGTTCCCCTTTTATGAACACCATTTTTATATACCAATTCCCAAAACCGCTGGGAACACGTCTTTATATGGCAGTTGTAAGCTAGAAACACATTCATTTTTTTTTTTTTTGTCGACCGGAAGACGTCATTGGAATACGTCTACATACGTCGATGTGTGTTGGGACTACGTAAAGAATTGGTTCAAAGAACGTCAAACATAAGTTAGAAATAAGTTTCGCGTAAAAAAGACATTACCGCGTAAAAAAGGCTATAAGTAGCCTTTGTGGACGTGTGTAAGCGTCCACATATCGTGTGTAAAACTTATCCCCATCGCATGCGGAACGTGTGTCATACGCCGAGTACGTCGTAAAATTTTGAACATGTTTAAAATTTCTTGACGTACTCTACTTACTACGATGTATGATAGCATACTTTAGCGTTATACTCACGTATACCAAACTTACTCATACCATATTTGACGTGCCCCCAACGTTTTAGACACATTTTTCTTAGGTCGGCATACGTTGGCAAGATCGCCAAGGTGGGACTGCGATGTTGTCACTTCCATTTCTACGGCAGTTATGATTCGAATCGTTGTGCGTCAGCCTTTTAATAGGCTACGTCACGACATCGTCGGCGATGCGTGCAACGCGCTATGCCTAAGTTAGACTATCGTTGGGCATAGGTTGTGTCGGCCAACAACAGGTTCAGCATTCGTTGGTATAAGTTATCTATAACACAACGAAACGTTCTGTGTCCTTTACTAATATGTTATACATACGACCAACTCGTTATGAATACGTCCGAATCTTAAAAAAAAACATCAAAAGTTCAACGTCAGCCAGCGTTTTACATACATTTTAATACGTTGCCATCGCTGGCTAAAACGTCAAGGTGTGACCGGGCCTTAAGGTAAGTGGGCTACCTCTGAACAATCCTCTTGGACTATCGAGTCCTCCTATATGGATTTTATCCGAACAGATTGTTTAAAAGGTTACCTCCGGCTCTTGTTGGGTGGTTACACACTCCATGGGTACTGCAGGCAAAGCAAAACAGCCGGAGCCTCTGCTTGACGTAATCACGAGCAGTAAATGTTATGAGCCTTTGCCAGACTGAAGGTTGAACAGAGTTTACACGGTAATTATAGTGTGCATAGATGGATGTAATGGATGCATTTCAAAAGCACCCGGAATTATGTGCATCGATAAATGAATGCTTGGAGTTGTTTGGAACGGCAGGACGTCTGTTTCGACTTGGCTTCAGAATAACGAACTAAATTTTCCTGTAATTACTTTTATTGTGTTTCCAGGTTTCGAGTACACCGCAGACTCTTCAATGGAGTTGGATAATTGTGGTCGTCAAAGAAGTGGTTTGCAAGACAGGATCCATCAGTGGTTTACCTGCAGTTCAAATCACATTCTGTGTTCGGCTGTTACCTGGTGCTACATCTATCTGGAAAACGTTTGACAATGCAGGTACTGTATCATTTTCTAAGTAACACTTTGATGGTATATTTCCTCAAATTACCCTCTTGTACTAAAACGCTGTTAGCGAAAGTAAAAAAAAAAAAGCATGTTTTAATCAAGCGAAGCCTCATTGGTAATTAGTTACAAATCCACCAAAGTTGTGGGTCAAAGGGAAACGGTGAGGTTAGCTGGTTAGAGGCGTTTACGGAGGAAATGGCACTTTGATTGAGGATGCCACCACACCAGCTATGGAAGCATTTCAGTCGCTTATGGAAAGTATGCCTATTAAAGCTGCCGGTGAATCGTAATTGTGTTTGCATTATCAACACACAATTGGGGGAATAAATAGGCCACAAGGAACAGTTTTCTCATTTGGCTTAATTTTTATGGAGGCGCAATGGATCTGCGTCGGTCCGGTGGGATCTTGTGCTTTTCGTGCACCATTCATTGTTTCTCTTCTGCTATGGTCGTAACCATTGTGTTGTCTTGGTAATTTTATGGAGGAAGACAGGGAGGGAGAGGGTTGCAGGGAAAGTTTTCCCACAATTGGATACAGCGACCTTAAGGACTATGGCAAGGCGGATGTTTAAAAGGAACCACACTCTGTGCAGAGCATTAGTGCTGCCAAAGCAGTCTCCTTGGTTATTGGGAACAATCCTGGACGTGTCGCCACTCCTGCACAGGATACCAACAAGCTGGCACTCATTTAGCCAACCACGGAAGAATGACAGGCAGAGTCAACACTACTTGGTATTAATTCAACAGCTGAGCAGGATTCGAACTCAGGATCCTCGGATCCAAAACCCACCACCCCTCACCATTAAGCCAACATAAAAGCATAAACGTTATGGGAGCAATCAATATGCTCAAGGTAGACCAAGAAACGCCAACGGATTCTTATTTTTTGATTTCTAAACAAATAAATTTAGGTGGAAAACATTTTATCTTTTTGCTTATTTCATGATATATACTTATGGCTGGCAATACAGCTTGGATGTGTGCACACTCCCCATTGAGCTTTCAAGGCTGTGTTTGAAACTCGACGCGGCTGATATATATATATATATATATATATATATATATATATATATATATATATATATCTATATATATATATATATATATATATATATATATATATATATATATATATATATATCTATATATATATATATATATATATTAGATCCTCGTGGAGGATCTCGAAGTCTTACTCACGTTGTTGTTCTTGTGGACTTTTTTGTTTCACAGCCTAAAGTTTTCATCGAAACTTCCTGAAACTTGACATATGTATGTAGAAATACCCTGCGCAGACAGTAACGATCTCCGATTTCGAAAATTCCTCCTAGAAAAAAAGTTATGATGTCAAAATATCTCCGCTAATGGTAACCCCCAAAAAAATTATCTCCGAAACTTGGCAAGCTTTTTGAATTCTGTTTTCGGGAATCGAACAGGGCATTAGCAGAGATGAATTACCGCACATATATGATACATCACGATGAAGTCATATCAATTTTTATGACGTCACACATTTTTTGACATTTTTTGTTTCACAACCCAGAGTTTTCATCGGATCTTCGTGAAACTTGCCATGTATATGCAGAAAGCCCACGCGCAGGCAGTAACTATCTCCGATTTTGGAAATTCTTCCTAGAAAAAAAGTTGATGTCATAATATCGCCGCTAATGGAAATCGCCTATACCATTATCTCCGAAACTAGGCAAGCTGTTTGAATTTTGTTTGCGGGAATCAAGCCGGGCATTAGCACAGATAATTTATCGCAAACCTGATACATCACAATGACGTCATATTTGTTTTTATGACGTCATCATTAAGAGGATGAGGATCTTGTTGTAAATAAAAATGGAGATTTTTATACTGAGGAAAGTCATGGGTCTTCAGAACTAGTGTGTGTGTGTGTGTGTGTGTGTGTGTGTGTGTGTGTGTGTGTGTGTGTGTGTGTACTTTGAAATCTGGGAGGGCTCCATTCCACATTCTGAAACCTGCATAGTATGGAGAACAACCAACAGCTTCGCATGCCTCTCGGCCTTGGCAAAGGCAATGCACACAGTGCAACGTACAAAAACCGCTCGGAAATGTTTCTCAGAATAGGCTTTTTATTCTGCAATATCGCCTTCATTTAGCAATTGAGTGAGATGGAGATTGGCCGTCAAGCCCTGCTCCGGCTGCTTGTACGCATTGTGCATTCACATCACATCAATTCCACCAAGATTGATATGCGTGTTTTCAGAAGCATCAGCTTCACTCCAGCACTAATATCGCCCACTAAAACGCACATACATCATGCCAGCAACAGGCCCCGCACATCGTTTTTCTTCCCAAGTATCAGAAATAAATTCTCCTCACGCCATTCCTTCCATACAATCCGTGCGTTTTGCTGATGGAATGCAATACCTTGGTGGTTTTTGCCTGCACTTGTAATAATGCATGATAAAGAGCTTTTGAACTTTTCCAGATATTTGCAAAGGAGGTTTCGGAAATATGGACTCTTTTCGGGAGAACAAATCAGGAGCTCTTTCTCGGGCGATGGTGGCAAATCAAATAAAGGATGCACTTGCTCGACAAAAGAGTCTGCAAGAGAGGAGATGAATGTCCATTTAAGGTGCAGCACATTGTTTCTTGTGAGCATTCGAGTGGAACTTAGAGTACGCCTGCCCAGTTCTGCTTTTCTGCACAAAAGGAGTGTTTAAAAAAAATACATTTTGAAAGAGATGGGAGGTCAGACCAGGTCGTTTCATGGAGGACGTTGTTTTCTCTCGTGAGCCTAGTACCATTTAGGAAGGGGTTTGTGCAGCAATGTGTGTGATAGAGAAATGGTGGTGGGTATGATAGTGCAAATCCTGTATACTGCATGGTTTCTATATAGGATGCTTTCTGCATGAAGCTAATGTTGAGACAATGCCCTGAAAGCCGAATGTATCATGATGCTGTACTCGGTCAAGCAGTCAGAACTGCTGCTCAGTTCAATTCCGCAATTTTAATTTTAAAATTTGGTTCAGGTTAAGAGATCCTAGAGCTTATCGCATTTCAACTGAAATGCTTATAAATGTCCAGAGAGTTGTATGGGGATGGAGGGGAAAGGGGGTTTGGGAGGAGGTAAGCTTGAGGTGAGTGGAAGGGAAGGCAAACATGTGGTGTTGTGTTAATTACGATTCATACTGTCGCAACAAAATTATTCTGCACAGAATAACAGTGAATATGGAAACAAATAATGCCTGAAATCCATTTTCTACCTGTCCTATAAGTATAAACACCACCCAGGGCCAACCATCGCCCGGACACGTCCGGAACCAAGCACTGCCCAGACACATCCGGGGACAAGCACCGCCCGGACATGTCAGTAGCCAAGCGCCACCCGGACAAGTCAGTAGCCAAGCATCACCCGGACACAGGTCTTCGGGGTGTTCAGGGTCTCTTGGTACTTTTGGGTATTCAGGGTCTTTTGAATCTTCATCGACTTTTGGTACTTTTGCGTCTTTTGGTACTTTTGGGTCTCTGGGGTCTTTATAGTCTTTTTTTTGGTTCGGGGACTTTTGGGTCTTCAAGGTCTTTGGAGTCTTCGGGTTCTTTAGGGTCTTTTTGAGTCTTTGGGGTCTTCGAGGACTTTTGGATCTTTGGGGGCTTTTGGGTCCTTAGGGGTATTCAGGGTCTTGGGGAATTGACATTCAAACAGGACGTGATTAAACCAAGGCATTTCGGATCATTGGCATCTCCCACGATGAGGCTGAGTCTTTGGGCCTCTCACTCTCTCACCGCAGGCTGGTCGGTGGTCTTTCTGTCTTCTGCCATCTCCTCTCCAACCTCACCCCCCCACCCCTGCTATCTCTGCGATTTGTCCCCACCACATTTCCGCAGGGCGCCCAAGGTCTGCCAAAAACCCCCTTCTGGTAAAACTACCAAAATCACGAATCACTGCTCACCTTCACTCTTTCATTCCTCTTTTTCCCGCCTTTGGAATAAACTCCCTCACTCTATTCAATCCCATTCTTCCCCCCAGGCCTTCAAAACAGCTGTTCACCACCACTACTTATCATCCCACATCCAAATCCTCGATCTTTTCTACCCCCGATAATCCACCCAACCCCACCTCCTTCAAATTCCCTGCTTTCCCTCCTCAAAGTCCCTATAATGTCCATCTTGTATTCCCCATGTTCCCCGTCCCATCCCTCTCCCTTCCACAGATCTCCGAATGTCTCGGTTCCCCACTGTTTTGTCCTTCCCACTCCCGCTCCTCTTGTCTCATGCCCCCTTGCTGTGCGTTATGTGTTAGCTCTCATACGAGCTTCAACAAGGTAAACAAAAAATATATATAAATAAATAAATAAATTGCCATATAGTTTTCATGGCTTCCCGGACTGACTAACAGCTTCACTACCTCACCACCCCACCATGCTTTTCATTTATATATGAATTTATATATAAATATACATTCTTATATTGTTGTAGTTTCCCGCCACAAGAATATATATATATATATATATATATATATATATATATATATATATATATATATATATATATATATATATATACATACATATATGTTGTGGTAGTTTCCCGCCCGTCGGCGTGTGGGCAACCGCTTTTAGCTAATTCACGGCCGCACGCGCCCACCGGACATGGCAAACCCAGTCGCAGCTTTCGGATCAACGCCAAAATCCAGCTATGGGTGTATCTTTAATCACACCGAAAATCAGCCAGCTATTCTGTCCGCGCGCGACAGGGTTCGATCACCAAATTGTCAATTTACCAAATTATGCGCGCAGACAGAAATGCCGGGGATTTACACCTCGACGGGACCTGCTTGGAAACGAGCCGCGAAGCAGCTCACTCCGTTTGCGATTTGCCGAGCGGTGTATATCGCCAAGCCCTGCCGGATCCGATTCTCTTATCGGTTATTAACAACCAGCTATATTCTGAACTTCATGATGGCAGTTCAATTGAGGGAAAGGACGCAACAAACGGGTCAACATTCACACAACGACATTTATTACACACACGACACATATGCAGACATGTATGCAATCAGGTACGTATGCAATTAATGCAATGGGGGTAAGGGACAGGACACGAGCAAGAGAAAGAACTACAACCGTTGGTCTATTTATTATGTACACTTATTACAATTCTACTTCAGGACATGGCACCACAACATTCATACAAAGAAAAACCCCAGGAAAGGAAAGGGCAAGAACTGGACCTCGTGGGCCTTTAATAGTTCACGGAGCCGTGAAGACCACAGGAGCTCCGAGAGGCCATGCTGGTTTCCTGCCACCTTCGTGGCGATTCGCTGGGCACTCCTCGACATCCCCTCCACACGGCAGCTGGCGTGACTGCGGCTCGGCCCAGGCCACGTCGTGTGGCCCAGTCGATCGCGCCTTGTCGACAACGCCTCAGAGGAACGAACAGGCCTTTGCTCTTTCAGAGTTGATGCTCTCTTAAGAGTCTGCCCATTCCTCAGCGTCGTTCGGACTGTCCCGGGGCCCGATCCCCTCGGACTGTTTGCCGCTGGTTGGCGACTCCTCTCCGGCTGCGCTCCAGCGACCCACAGTTCGGTACAGCACGGCAGGCTGCGCTCCAGGCTCCCCCGACTGACCTCCAGTGGACTCGAACCCCGGCTCCAAGCTCCAGGCTTTCGCTCTCTGCAGTTCCCTGACAGACTCCGAACCCCGACAGACTCCTTGCTTGGCGTTCACCGCGCCTTTATATGGGGTCCGTGAGTGAGGTCTGATTTTTCACCTCTCACCCTTCACCCCTCGCTGGCTCCGCCCCTTTTGATTTTTTGATCCGATTTTGACGCAAAGCTCGGAGAGAGCGGACGTGGTAGAAATCATCAGCTCCCGCGGACGTTGCAGAGATCATCGGCCCTCGCCCCAACTCGGGAGTCCCCGCATCTGGTGGCAGAGATGTTGTTCGTTCAGGACGCTGTTGCCAGTAACAAGATGGCGGCGTTCGTGAAGATGAAGGTGAGGCGATGTTTGTTGTGGCGTAGGTGGTGAGGAGATGTCGTGGTTGTCGTTGTGGAGATGGTTGATGAGAGCGATGTTTTCGTTGTGGAGAGGTTTGATGAGATCCTGTTGAGGAGATGGCGAGATGTAGTGGTTGGCATTGTGGAGATGTGGTTGTTCCATAATAACGATAGCAAAAGAATAAAGGCTGACTCAAAGATCACAGCCCGGGTACACGAATAAAACCCTTTAAACATCGGTGGGGAAATCTAATCTGAACACACACTTATCGATATAACTGATCTAAAGGACCTGTATGGTGTTCTGTGAATTTCCACAACCGTAACAATATATATATATATATATATATATATATATATATATATATATATATATATATATATATATATATATATATATATATATATATATATATATATATCCGAAATGCCTTGGTAATCATTGCATCGATCTTATAATTTACAAATGAAGAATCGAGCACCTGTCAGTTGTGTGATATATTTTCAGAGCAGTGCGAATGTTTTAACAACATAAAAAGCTTTAATAAAAACTAAACTGTGTTTTAATTCGACTGTAACAACGATTTATTCGCATAATTCTTTAACTCAAAGGTAATTTACTTGCTGGAAGGTAAACGTGCAAAAAACTGGTCAAAGAGGATGAAAATAGGGGTGTTTTAGGATGTTAAGGCCCGGTCACACCTTGACGTTTTAGCCAGCGTTGGCAACGTATTATAATTTATGTAAAACGCTGGCTTACGTTGAACTTTTGATGTTTTTTTTTAAAGATTCGGACGTATTCATAGCGACTTGGTCTTATGTATAACGCATTGGTAATGGACACAGACGTTTCGTTGTGTTAAAGATAACTTATACCAACGAATGCTGAACCTGTTGTCAGCCTACACAACCGATGTCCAACGATAGTCTAACTTAGGCATAGCGCGTTGCACGCATCGCCGACGATGTCGTGACGTAGCCTATTAAAAGGCTGACGCACAATGATTCGAATCATAACTGCCGTAGAAATGGAAGTGTCAACATCGCGGTCACACCTTGGCGATCTTGCCAGCGTATGCCGACCTAAGAAAAATGTGTCTAAAACGTTGGGGCACATCAAATACGGTACGAGTAAGTTTGGTATACGTGAGTAGAACGCTAAAGTACGCTATCATACGTCGTCGTAAGTAGAGTACGTCAAGAAATTTTAAACATGTTCAAAATTTTACGACGTACTCGGCGTATGACACACGTTCCACATGCGATGGGGATAAGTTTTGCACACGATATGTGGACGCTTACACACGTCCACAAAGGCTACTTATAAGCTACTCATAAGTCGAAACACGTCGCGGTAATGTCTTTTTTACGCGAAAATTATTTCTAACTTATGTTTGACGTGCTTTGAACCAATTCTTTACGTAGTCCCAACACACATCGACGTATGTAGACCTATTCCAATGACGTCTTCCGGTCGACAAAAAAAAAAAAATTAACGTGTTTCTAGCTTACAACTGCCATATAAAGACGTGTTCCCAGCGGTTTTGGGAATTGGTATATAAAAATGGTGTTCATAAAAGGGGAACCCAACAGTGTTTTCGAGTCCTTTTTGAGTCGATGTCCATGTCAGCAGTAACAGTATTAGTATTAGTATTAGTATTAGTAGTAGTTTGTTCATGTTGGCAGTAGTAGGTGAGTGTGAGGGGGAGGGTGTGGGTTATGATGGATCGTCCTTGCGTTTAACGATTTAATGATTTAAATGATAAACTCAACGATTTAAATGGCTGCATCTCCACTGTTGAAAGTAGACGCTTGCGCTCAACAATTCGATTTTTTTTACACTCAACGACTTTTAAACGGTACCACTCAGCTATTTTCATTGTTTACAATGAACTATTTAAATTGCTGTCACTCGCCTTTGTTTTTTGACGCTGGGGTTTTGAAATTTGAAGCGTTTCTTCTGAACGTGTTAAAATGCTCAAACTCGACTATTTTAAATAGACGCTGCCGATGGACAATTGGAATCATAGCCAAGCTAGACATCGAAGTGTGAACATCCTCGTCATGCCGAAGAAAAGTTTGAAGAATGCTGCAAATAAGTGTCCTGGCCGTGGCCGTGGACGCTGACGCAAGGACGATCCATTATACCGACGTCTTTCAGCCGATGAGTAACTTAAAAGTAACGTCTGTCGATGTGTGGCAACGATCGTGTAACGTGCCAACAACACATTAATCATAGGTTAGAAATAAGTTTCGGTTATGCTAAACATTACCTCGGCGTGTCTCAACTTATGATTAACTTACAAGTAGCATGTGTTGACGTCTGTCAACGATCGCAGACCGTGCATACAACCTGTGGCCAGCGTAGCGGAACGTGTGAGTCATACGCCGGCATACGTCGTGAAATTTCAAGCATGAAAAAATTTGAGGACAACCAAAAAGTACAACGTTTAAAGCCAGCCTACAACAACGTATGGCAGTGTTTTTCAGCGTGCTCTCAATGTTATCAAAACTTACCCATAACGTATTCAACGTGTGCCAGCGTTTTAGAAAAAAAATTCAAAAATCGGCATACGTTGGCTAAAACGTCAAGGTGTGACCGGGCCTTTAGGTCAACATTTGGTCAATTTGAACGCTGATTTTCTTGAATCCCGATTTTTCACGACCCTGGTTTTTTCACGATTGCATTATAACGGGGCCACACTGTAGTTGTTTATTATCATTATCAAGTATTATTATCAACGCTGGCACACGTCGAATAAATATGGGTAAGTTTTGTATACGTTAAGAGCATGCTGGCTAACGTCGTGTGAGTCTATAGTATGCAGAACGTGTGAGTCATTCGTAACAGCTGTTCGACAAATTTTGCATGCTTGAAATTTTTCGACGAATGCCAGCGTATGACTCACATGCTCCGCATAACGCTGGCCATAAGTTGTAGGCACGTTACGCGATCGTTGACACACGTCGATACACGTTACTTGTAAGTTACTCATAAGTCGAAACACTTCAAGGTAATGGTTAGCGTCAGTGTTCCAGACTCCCTTGTTTTTTTTTTTCTTCGATATGACGGTGCGGTTATGATTTAAATCGTTGAGCGGCAGCCTATTAATTATATTATATTATAACCACACGATAAATCGAAGTGTCAACATCATCGTCATACCGAAGAAAAAAACAAAACAAAAAAAAAAACAGGGAGTCTGTGAAAAACAAGTTTTATACAAAATGCATTACAGGGAGTCCCCGGGTTACAAAGGGATTCCGTTCCGAATAGTCGTTTAATCCAGAAAGTAAATCGATCAGCCGTTGACTCGGTATTTTAAATGGTGATATCAGCACACGAGTGGGAGTGGGGGCTTACTCACCCGTTGATTTAACAAGCTCAGTGGGGAGTCCAACCATTACCTTGTTACCTGTGCTCACATCGTTCAAACTTAGGAAAATGCCAAGTTTAGGAGTTTTAATCTTTAAAGTCGACAAAGCTCGATTTCGTTTCGAGAAAGATGAGTTTCTATGCTTTGCACAAGCAGCACTGAACAATCCAGATTACCCAAGCAGCCCAGAATACTGTTGGTCCACCTTTGAAATTAGGCGAAAAAATATTTTACCTGATGCTTTGATGTCCTTTGGTAGGCCTGAAACAGATAACGTCAAGAGGAACTGGTCAGGAAGGATGTACAGTAGGTTTTAACTTTTAACCTCAGTACAAGCAATCACATTTTCCTTTGTCCTCGTGGTTATTTCGAAAGCAATTGGTTATTACCCTCGCCAGAGGAGAGGGTATTGCATTTGGGTCTGTTTGTTTGTTTGTTTGTCCACACAGAATGTGAGAATGGTTTTTCTCCACAATGCTTGTCAGATTGACACGAAATTTTAAGAGGCAGAGGTAGAGGGAAAGAGGAAATAGGAGAGAGGAGTGGGGGAGGGAGAGTGACGCCTCACCACACGTCGCCATACACTCCGGGAGGGGCTGGCAGCAAGGAAGATGGGAAGGAGAGGAAGGGAGGGGAAAGTGGGGAGGGAATGGACAACAAAAACGCTTATTTCTCAGATGTAGGTCAGATCAGGGAGCATGCACCGGAGCAGCACGTCACTGCATCCACTTTCCGCTGGTACTTCAGGAGCCTCCGTCTGGCCTATCCCAGGCAGATGCCTGGCCCATCCCCATCTCCTTGAGATGCTGATCAACCTGCTGCAACCACGAGGCACGTGGTCGGCCCATTGGCCAAATCCACTCATGAGACTCCCTCGCTGAGAGAATCTGGTGAGCAGGATCAGCATCAGGAAAATGAGCCACATGTTCATTCAGCCGCAGCTGACGTTCATGGACTATGCAGGTAACAAATCTACTTTGAGTCTCTCTCAGCAACCGCTTGTTGGACACAAAGTCTGACCAGCGATAGCCAAGGATTCTCCAAAGAGACCTGGTACCAAAGGAATTAAGTCTCCATCTCAGATCTCTGGTCAGAGTCCAAGTCTCACATCCATAAAGCAAGACTGGAAGCACCAAGGACTTGAAGAATCGGACTTTCCTCCTCCCGCACAGGTACCGACAGTGCCACACCCCATGATACAGTGAATCCATGACTCCCCAGGCCCGACCCAGACGTCTGTTGACCTCTGGCTCACAGCCAGCAGAGACATGAATATCACTGCCAAGGTAAGTAAATCTCTCTGTGTCCTCAACATCCTGGCCACAAACAGGTACAGACAGGGTAGCAGCATCCAAGATGTCATTTAAAGCCTGGATCTTTGTTTTGACCCAGGAAACCCATAATCTCAGTGGCTCTGCCTTCTCCTTCAGCACCTTCAGGATATCTGGAGTCTCTGCAAAGATGACTGCATCATCTGTAAAGTCAAGGTCACAGATCATGACATTCCCATATAATTCACCGCAGCTTGATGTCTCTGACATGCTCCCCAGAATCCAGTCCATACAAGTGCTGAAAAGTGCGGAGGGCAGAAACCACCCCTGCCGAACTCCCGTAACAACTGGAAATAAGTTAGAGATGGTACCACCACATCTTACAGCAATCTCAGTACCAGAGTATAGTTCAGACATCAGATTTATCAGTTTTGGTTGCACCCACAAAGACCAAGAATCCTCCAGAGGGCATCCTGATTCAGTGAATCAAATGCTTTGCAGAGATCAACATAGGCTGCAAGCAGCCCCTGCGAAAACTCTTATGTGCGTTCGGTGAGGACCCGAAGAGCAAGGATACGGAAATTTTAATCGGAAGTGGGAAGTACTCAGAATCAGCATCGATTCCGGTTTACGACTCGATTCCTTTCCATTCCTTGGTTGGAATTGATTAGTTCGGAATCAATTCCACACACCACTATTAAGCAAACAAGCACGCACTCCATCACAACAGTTGAGAAGGAATGGCTGGCAAAGGAAGCAATTAACGATCGGTTATACTAAACACCACCGGAGATGCTCGAAGTGTCAAACAATGTGGGAATTGGTAAAATGAAAACTTTATTTTTTTTAGCAGTCGGAACTGCTGCAAAGGTCAATTCTGCAGTTTAAATTTAGAGATTCGAGAGGTTATCGCACTTGTGGAAATTAAATAAAGCCACAAATTCTGTCATCTCCAGGCATTTATAAGCATTGCGATGTATCCAGAAATTCATAGCTATGAAGATCAGTGATGTGTACAGCATTTCATGGGTATGAAGCTTTATCATACAGAAACCAACCTATTCCAAGGCAAGGAATATTTAGGCCTTGCGGCTAAAGTGGCGCATTAAGACCCCAAGCTGAGCGGGTGAAACGCAGGCTGACGAAAGGCTGCCTGTTTCTGGTTTCGCTGTTAATTTTCTTCAAATGGGGTGTTTAAATTTACCCCCAAACCCAGTTTTCATTCATGCACTCCCTTGGAGTTCTCTATGTATGCATGCAAAGTTTTGGGATGCAAGGCTTCATGGTTTTGGAGTTATGGAGGAGACGCACTGACTGACTGACTGACTGACTGACTGACTGACTGACTGACTGACTGACTGACTGATTGACACACGCTGACATTTATTATTAAATGTATTTTTACTTACCCTTGTGCAGACTGGAAAATTTAGCGGCTCATTCAGACGACTTATGACTGGGTAGGTACCAACAACATGCCGGTTCGATCATTTTGGATGCAGATCCAACCGATCAGTGGGATACATAATGTAAACTGTTCAGCCTGGCGGAGGTATGCACTCTACCGAGTTGTCATTGATTTTATATGATGCAACAAACTTAAGTGAAAGCATGCAGTTAATTTTGATTCAGAAATTTGCAATGTATTCATCTAGAGCCTAATGCTCACGACAAAACTAGGCCCCGGTGCCTCCTTTTAAAGCCTTGTAAATGGCACATCGTGCAGCGTCTGCCCTTTGCAAAGTCAAAGTCACCAATTAGCAAACTTTAAGAGGAAATACAGTATACATCACTGTGTGTTCTTTTATCAAGTATAACTTTAGACTTCGTGAGGGGTGTTGGACATCACTATTGATGCACATGGTATTTATCTTGCTATTTTCAGAAAACATTAGATAAGCTTTTGAAAGAGAAGTTGTAACATTTGCCCTTCTATCTGGTGGAACCTGCATGGAAATTTTCCTCCTTATATTGATGCTATCTTTTGGGGCAATTTTAATGAGCAATCTAAAGTCTTTTCTTGCAATGTCTTGGGAAGCGAGCCCGTGCAGTCTCGTCTGCACATTTGTGTTACTTGCTTTTGAAAAATAAATAAAAGCATGCAATAAAACACGAGTTTAATCCTTCAACTTGCTACATGATGGGATGAAACGAATGTGCTGCATTGTTGACATTCTTGAATTGATATCGTTAAATGTGAGCAGCATCTGAATTCTCATCCAATGCTGGACATTCCCTTGCTAACTGACCGAAACAAGGGACTATAGTGTCCTTATGCTGGAGAACGGTGCACTGCTGTAATGGATAATTGCAATTATCAAGAGCTCCCTACGAGCGAAGCATTTCTCTTTGACTTCTCCCCAGTGGCAGCAGTACTAATGCCCACCGGAGGTGTACAAAAATCTCGTGTGCAATCGACACGGGTTGGCAGTGGATTGGGGAGCAGAAAGGCTTCATTAAGTGTGATGTATAGGATGTCTCGATAAGATGTATACAGACTTTATATATCAAAAACAATGCTATCTCGTCATTTTGCACAACCTTAATCTTACAGGTAATCGTTGACTGATGACGTGCGGTCAAATCGTTCCATGACACGCTAACGCTGTCTGTTAGGTATTAGTAACTGTTACGCACTTCCTCGAGGCACTGACGTGGGTGCACCAGTCACCTGGAGGGTAGAATGGGAGAAAAGATTTATGGACAATAATTTGTCCCATCCATTGTTTAACAGGTGAAACCGGCGTACGACACAAGACAGAAGTATATTTCATAAGTAATTTGATCCCTCCTCTCTATCTTTGAAAAAACGAATTCTGTTTGAAAGGATCCCGTGATAATTATTAAAAGAAACACTCAATGGTTTTAAAACTCCCTAAATTATAAAATACACGTCACAGGTTTCAATGCAGTTTTGAATTAACTCACGACTTTTGAGTTGGGAACTTTTATCTCAGGTACCCAGTTCTTAAAATACAAGTCCAGCACGACATGAATGAAGGGAGAGGTCAGTTGTGGATACATTTGAAGCAACCTTGCCCAGTTGAGTGCACACAGGTTGATGTCTGACTGGCTGGTCACATTGCAAGTCCCCAGAGGCTGAGCTTAGTATCACTGAAACAAGCAGATGAATCCGAGTCCACTGCTCGCTGTTGAGGACCACAATGCATACCGGCAGTGCTGAAGTGAGGGAAAAAAAGAGAGAGAGAGAGAGAGAGAGAGAGAGAGAGAGAGAGAGAGAGAGAGAGAGAGAGAGAGAGAGAGAGAGAGAGAGAGAGAGAGAGAGAGAGAGAGAGAGAGAGAGAGAGAGAGAGAGAGAGAGATATATATATATATATATATATATATATATATATATATATATATATATATATATATATATATATATATATATATATATATATATATATATATATATATATATATATATATAGTCGTCTCAATGTGACCAGGGAGGAGATGCCTGTTTGGATGTCATCTCCGAGACACCAGCAAGGCAGTAGATTTGTCGAGTACCAACCATTAGGTAAGGACAACCAGCTTATCGCAGCTGGTTATTCAGTGAGGGCTTTGAAGTTACAAAACCAGTCTCAGGTCTCATGCAGCACTCCTGATGCCCTCGTCACTGAATGCTGGGTTTAAAATGCAACGTACCTCAGCAAATAACAGTTCCTCGTCCTGTTTCACATAGTCTATCCCTCCTGAAACAGCAGCAAGCTTTCATGCCAAGCCAATTTATTTGTCTCACATAAGGTCACTCAGAGGCCTGATGTCGAGGCGTCTGCATTCCAGTGTCTCTGCTGATTTACTTGTCCTGGTCTGATTCAGTGTGTCCCATCATAATTCATTCCCCCAGTCCATTTCTCTCCCATATGGGAATAGAGTTAACAAGCCACTCGGACACCTTAGCCTCAACACCACTTTGTGCGAAGCACATTCAAATTCCTTTTTTGGAAAACAATTATCCTTTCTCCAAAGTAAAGCCCTTTTCCACACAGCAAGTTGTTGGGTAGAAGGTTGATGGACACAATATATACTTATTTGATTTCAGTTACCTTTTACCACAGCAGCTATGGTTCAAGTATATATTATTAATCTGTAACGGTAACATTCAACATCGTGTCTCTCTCTTCTCTCTTCTCTCTTCTCTTCTCTTCTCTTCTCTTCTCTTCTCTTCTCTTCTCTTCTCTTCTTCTCTTCTCTTCTCTTCTCTTCTCTTCTCTTCTCTTCTCTTCTCTTCTCTTCTCTTCTCTTCTCTTCTCTTCTCTTCTCTTCTCTTCTCTTCTCTCTCTCTCTCTCTCCTATTAAATTATTTTTTCTGAAATATTTAAGTGTGTATACATTTTTGTTTTTTGTGTTGTACCAGGGTTAAATTATGAAATCTGTCTGCTGGTTTCATCATTACTGAGGAGGAGCTGTACCATCGATGTGGTATTCCAGCACAGGACAGGAATTTCAATGGTCTGCTCCACTGAAAGATGCCGTGGGATCTATGATGTTCATCAGCTAATGCCGGCAGATGTTCACCGGCTTATCGTTCCATCCGAGGGACAGCGCACACATTGATGTGATGTTCGGAATGTGATGCACCAGGGTGACATTTTATTGTCAAGTCAAGAATCGATCCCAGATATAAGACAGCTTAAAAGCAAATGCACTCCCTCTTTTCCATCCTGTCAGACAGAAAAAAACCACTCAGTTATTATTGGTGTCAGGCTTTGAGATGGAAAATTGAACACCTTTCAGATACCATGGTAACGTTAGTAGTTTACTGTTCCTGTCCTGGGATATTATGGGTTTGTACATTGAGGTATGCCTCTGATACACCTGTTGCTTCAACTGCCTGTGTATGATTGAATTGTTTAAACATGGCATTGCAAACGGAACGTCAAAACCACGGAATGGGAATATTAGACAAATATGTCACTTCTTTCATGCAAGATTTCAAATGGACTCCATGAGATGGCTCGTTTTAATGGAACAGTGTGCTCTCATAGATCTCGAGTGATGAGAAGCATCGCTCTTTTGATGTTGCATCATCATGTTACCAATGTATTCTGGAAGTTCGCTTAATCGACCCATCACATGGAGAATCAGCAAACCAAATGGTGGCCCATCACATGGAGAATCAGCAAACCAAATGGTGGCCCATCACATGGAGAATCAGCAAACCAAATGGTGGACCCCATCACATGGAGGATCAGCAAACCAAATGGTGGACCCATCACATGGAGGATCAGCAAACCAAATGGTGGACTCATCAAATGGAGGATCAGCAAACCAAATGGTGGACCCATCACATGGAGGATCAGCAAACCAAATGCTGGACCCATCACATGGAGGATCAGCAAACCAAATGGTGGACCCATCACATGGAGGATCAGCAAACCAAATGGTGGGCCAAAGGTGTGAATATGCTGAAGTTGTGAATACTTGCAGCGAGAAAATGTTTCTCATGGTTTTCTTGTTTCAATAACTTTTTTCCCCATTTTAAGAAAAAAAACTTCTCACTAAGAAAATTATTTTTGGCAGTTATGATAGAGCTAGCTTTGAAAGGAGGAGAAGTACTGACCAATGGGGTGTGACAGCCAGGAAATAAGTAGGAAGCTCTCACTTCCGGTTCCGAGTTTGGAGCATCGACAGGTCTCCTTCAGGGCTCTCTGCTGACGATTTAACTGTTTATTTTCTCACTTACATATTACTGTGTGTTCCTAGTTCGGTTTTGATTCAAAAATCGTGCTATTTTGTGAGATTTTGTCGACCTTGTTGTCTTGTAGCCAATTTTTTTTAGTCAGGTCAGGTTCGATCTGTGACCTGCTACAGGTACCATGTAAACCTGTACTAACCTGTTCCATGGTCGGGTTGTCGGCGAGTAAACCGTCTCCCCCACCAGGTTTTCTGGTGAGGAGGGTGTTTGGATATGGACACCCAGCAGGATTAAAAACAAAACCTGTCAAAGGGCGGAGGAGCTCCTTGTGAGCCAACGGCCATCCATATCTAGTGCCCAACTGTGTCTGCGGACGTCCTCCTGCAGTTGGGTTACTTCTTATTAGGAGGTTGGTGGCAGGATTTGCACTCCGGCCACCGTAAAACCCTTCATTCCGCAAAACGCAAAAACGCAAAAAAATCTGAAAACCCACTCCGTGGGAGTACCTCCTGTGCAGCTTCCCTTCGCAGGGCAGCTCACCGGATGACGGGATTGGGGCAAAGCCTTCGGGACCCCCAATCTTTGATGATAGGAGGGAAACCACGGGGTAACATCCCTGGGTCAGATTGCGGGAGAGTGTGTCGGAGTGGTGCTGAGGTGTCGTCCACCAGACGGCGGTCTCCTTGGGTTAACCTGAGGCGGTCCCTTCAGGTGGGTGCCTGGAATGTCCTATCCCTAAGAGAGGATGATCACCTGTCTCTGTTATCATCTGAGCTCAAGCGTTTGGACATCGGGATTGCAGCTCTCTCTGAGGTTCGGAGACCGGATTGCGGCGAGATAAGGGTGGGTGGTTACACCTACTATTGGTCTGGTCGCTCTGATGGTTACCATACCCAAGGAGTTGCTGTAGCTGTGTCCAATAAGCTGACCCCAATGATAATTGAGTTAACACCGGTCAACGAGCGTATTATGAGATTAAGGATTCGTCACTCCTTAGGTGTCATTTCCCTGGTCTCTGTTTATGCTCCAACTGAGGCGAGTGATCTCATCGTGAAGGATGCATTCTACGCCACACTCGAGTCTGTGGTTGATCAGTGCCCCAGACGAGATACACTTCTAGTCTTGGGGGATTTCAATGCATCGACTGGAACTGATAGGAATGGTTATGAGGTGTGTGTTGGTCCCCATGGGTCAGGAACTATGAACCAGAATAGCACTAAGTTCCCTGACTTTGCAAGAAGTCATGGACTTAGGGTGGCTGGTTCATGGTTTCAGCACCCACAAGCTCATCGCTGGACTTGGTATTCCAACGCTGGCGGTGTGGCAAAGGAGATTGACCATGTCCTCATTGACAGTCGTTGGAGGATGATCCAGAACTGTAGGGTCTACCGGAGTGCTCAGTTCCTCAATACTGACCACAGGCTTGTTGTAGCAACTCTAAAGCTGCACCTTAAATCCTGGAGAATGGTACCATCCCAGCCTCGGCTGGATGTTGCCAAGCTCAGGGATGAGAGAGTAGCTGAGGAGTTTGCGAACAGGCTGAGTGGACACTTGGGGGGTCTTGGTGCTTTGGGGGGTCCTGAAGAGTTGTGGAGCGCCTTCAAGACCACCGTCCTTGATGTTGCCGGTGGATGCCTTGGAGCTCACCGCAGGGCAAAGAAGAATTTTGTCTCTCAAGGGACACTGGATACCATTGACCAGAGTCGCAGGGCCAGGCTGAATGGCACAGCTGAGCTATTCAGGGAGCTGAGGTGTAAAACTGTACGTGCACTAAGGGTGGACAAGGAGACCTTTGTCCGAGGAATCTGTGAGGGGGCAGAGCATCACCTGTGGACAGGTGATTCTCGTCCTGCTTACAAGGGAATTCGCGCATTACTTTCATCCAAGCCCATCCCTCGGAGCACTGCAGTTCGAGCAGAGAGTGGTAGGCTCTTGACAGAGGAGTCTGAAGTGAAGGCCCGCTGGGCCGGTTACTTTGAGCGGTTGTACCAGGCTAATCCCCCAGCTGTCGAGTTGGACGTCAAGGGTGTTACAATCCCTGTTGCTGACCCTCGAATCAACTGTGGTCCACCTTCGCTTGTGGAAACACGGGCTGCGGTGAACCAGTTGAAATGGGGCAAAGCTCCAGCGATCTGTGGCATCCATGCTGAACTTCTCAAGGCTGGTGGAAATGCTGCACTCGTGTCGTTGCATGCAGTTTTGTGCTCTGCCTGGAACACAGGCATCATCCCAACTGACTGGAAGAGGGGCCTTGTTGTCCCTCTCTGGAAAGGGAAGGGTGATCGCCAAGACTGCAACAACTACCGAGGGGTGACGCTGCTCTCAGTGCCGGGCAAGGTCTTTGCTCGGATAATTCTTGATAGGGTTCGCCACCATCTGCTTGAGCACCAGCGTCCAGAGCAGTCAGGCTTTACACCAAAGAGGTCAACGATTGACCGTATCCTTGCACTTCGTGTCCTCACCGAACGCAGACGAGAGTTTCTGCAGGGGCTGCTTGCAGCCTATGTTGATCTCTGTAAAGCGTTCGATTCAGTGAATCGGGATGTCCTCTGGAGGATTCTTGGTCTTCGTGGGGTGCCACCAAAACTGATCGATCTTATGTCTGAACTCTACTCTGGTACTGAGAGTGCTGTGAAGTGTGGTGGTACCATCTCTGACTTATTTCCAGTTGTTACTGGAGTTCGTCAGGGATGTATACTTGCCCCCACACTTTTCAGCACTTGTATGGACTGGATTTTAGGGAGGATGTCGGAGAGATCAAGTTGCCGTGCATCGTTTGGCAATGTCAAGATCTCGGACCTTGATTTTGCAGATGATGCAGTCATCTTTGCGGAGACTTTAGACATCCTCTTGGGGGCCCTCGAGGTGCTGAATGAGGAGTCGGAGCCGTTGGGATTACGGGTTTCTTGGGTCAAAACGAAGATCCAGGCTTTCCGTGACATCTTGGATGCTGCTGTCCTGTCTGTGTCTGTTTGTGGTGAGGATGTTGAGGTCGTGGAGAGATTCACTTACCTTGGCAGTGATATTCATGTCTCTGCTGGCTGCGAGTCAGAGGTCAATAGACGTCTGGGTCAGGCCTGGGGAGTCATGGATTCACTGGATCATGGGGTGTGGCACTGCCGGTACCTGTGCGGGAGGACGAAAGTCCGAGTCTTCAGGTCCTTGGTACTTCTAGTCTTGCTCTATGGGTGCTAGACTTGGACTCTGACCAGGGATCTGAGACGGAGACTTAATTCCTTTGGTACCAGGTCTCTTCGGAGAATCCTTGGCTCTCGCTGGTCGGATTTTGTGTCCAAGGAGCGGTTGCTGAGAGAGACTCGGATGAGATTTGTTACCTATATAGTCCGTAAGCATCAGTTGCGGCTGTATAGACATGTGGCTCGTTTTCCTGACGCTGATCCTGCTCACCAGATTCTCTCAGCGAGGGAGTCTCATGAGTGGAGGGGGCCAGTGGGCCGACCACGTGCCTCATGGTTGCAGCAGGTTGACCATCATCTCAAGGAGATGGGGATGGGCCTGGCATCTGCCTGGGGGATGGCCAGACGGAGGCCCCTGGAGTACCGGCGGAAAGTGGATGCAGCGACGCGCTGTTCTGGCACATGCTCCCATACCTGACCCCTTGTTGTCTTACCGGGCGCTTGAGGCCTAAAGGCTTGAGGCCTCCCAGTTCCCCTCGGTGTACGATCATGTTTTGTTTTTTCTCCCCATTTCCTTCAATTTCGATCTTCCCCACTTTCTAACGTTCCCCATCCCTCCCAAATAATCACTCTATTTCTTATCGTAAAAAAAAAAAAAACGCTACCTTTCTCCTTCCTCACTCATGACTCTCGATTCTTCTTCTTATTCTTCTTCTTCGTCTTCTTCATCTCTCTTCTTCTTCTCCTCTTCTTCTTCCACAATTTTTTTCGACAACACTTCCATGACCGAATCTGTTGAAAACTCTGAAAAAAAAATCTGTTGAAAACAAACATTAATAATAATAATAAAAAACGATCTCTTATAATGCTTCATCTTCCTCTTTCACACGTGTGGTACTCTACTGTATCATAATGCACTACTCTTCCTCTATTTAAAGAGACTGCTCTCAATTCGAGCTCTCCTTCATTCCTTGCCGAAAAAATCCAACTGTTACAGCATTTCTTCTCTCCATTCTCTGAATTCGCCTTTATTGCATCCATCAATAATGGTGTTAAATTGCATCTCTGACCTAAAACTTTTAAAAACCTCAGTTTGCTATGAATGTTCGCTTTCCATCAACCATTCTTTTTTCCAACTTCAGTGCCAACTCACCCCCACACCCCTCACTCTCAAAGCAACCATCCCACTCTTCTCCCTCCAAGCCTCCCTCTCACCTCTCTCAAAAACTCCCCCCTCACTTTTCTCCCAGCATTCATGCACTCACTTACCATTCTCAAAGTTTCCTCCCCTCTCTCATCCACAATGCTGGCTCCTTCCACTGCCATCTCACCTCTATCTCTTCACTCCACCTCCTCAAATCCTCAACTGCCTTCTTCCCCCTCTCTTGTCCCCCCTCTCCCCCAGTACCACAGAGCCTTTTCTCCTCCTCATCCGGCCCCTCCCCTAACTATTCTGCAATCCCCCACACTCTTTCAACAACCCTCCTTACCTCCCCCCTCGTCCCTTGTCCACAATACCTCTGGCTACGGCTTCCCTCCACTCCCACCTCATGTTTATATGTGTACTGTACTGTCCACCTAACAGTGATGACTCCATCTACACCTTACTATCCGAAAACATGGACCAACTTCTATCTTCTCATCCAAACTCTCTCTTCCTCATATGTGGTGACTTCAATTGTCATCATGCCAGTTGGCTCGGTGTGGGTACTTTTCCCACCTGTCATGGCACCCCAGCAAAAGCTTTCTGCGACTCATTGGGACTGAATCGGTCAACTTCCCGACCCGGATCTCAACCAATGGTACTCCATCTCTTCTGGATCTGATTTTGACAAATTTCCCTGACAATATCTCTGCTCTTACCCCGCTCCAATCGGTTCTTCTGACCACATCCTTGTCAAAGTGGACATCTCTCTGGCTGTTATCAGAGAACCACCTCACCGCCGTCGAGTCTGGCATTTCACTCAAGCCGACTGGCAGGGTTTCCAAGCAGCCATCAAACTTATAGACTGGTCTCCTATCGTTACTTTCTCCAACATCAACTCATCCTGGGAATTCTTTCAAAGAAACTTGCTCTCCCTCATGCAAAGATTTATCCCCTCTCGTCTTCAGTTGTCCTACCCTTCCTCCCGCCCTTGGTTCACTGAAGCTTGTGGTGAGGCAGTTGTCCTGAAACAACTTGCCTTTGCCTCATGGAAAGCAAACCCAACTGAGGGCAATCTCAGTTCCTTCCATAAAACTCGGAACAAGTGTGTATCTACCCTCAGGACAGCCAGAAAACAACATCTTTCTCATCTTAAGTCTGAACTCTCAAACCTCTCTCCCTCCTCAAAATCCTGGTGGCATCTAATCAAATCTGTTTCTGGTGTATGTTCCCCCCTCCATCCCCTCCTTTACCTCAAATGGCCGCACTGCTGATACCACACGTGATAAAGCTGAATGCCTAAACTCGGTGTTTGCAGATAAATCTTGTGTCCAAAACCCATCACTTTCTCTACCCACCTTACCAAGTCACACCCAACTGTTCCTGGACTCTGTATCCTTTTCTCCTAACAAGGTGGAGAGCTTGCTGTCAAACCTCGACTCAGATTCTGCAATCGGTCCAGACGGAATCAGCCCACGTGTCCTCAAAGCCTGCTCTTCTGCTTTTGCTCACCCTCTCTGTTCTATTCACCCTCTCATTTGCTCAAGGCCATCTGCCATCTGCTTGGAAATCAGCAAACATCACTGCCCTGCATAAAAAGGTGCAAAAACAGATCCCTGCAACTACAGACCAATCAGCCTTCTCCCAATCATCAGCAAGGTTATGGAATCCATCATCGCTTCAGACATTAAATCCTTCCTCTTCTCCAATGGGTTGATTTCTGATCATCAATTTGGTTTCAGACCAGGTCACTCTACCCTGGATATGCTGCTTCTGCTCTCCCAACAATGGATAGAGGTCCTCAATGCCAGACAGGAAATCCGAGCCGTATCCGTGGACATATCACGTGCTTTTGACACAGTCTGGCACCCTGCACTACTCACCAAACTCTCTTCCTATGGTATGCAAGGCCATCTCCACTCATGGCTCGCAGAATTCCTCTCCTGTCGCAGTCAACGTGTGGCCCTAAAAGGAGTTCTCTCATCCCCTCTTCCTGTCCAGGCTGGAGTTCCTCAAGGCAGCGTTCTGGGCCCTGTTCTTTTTCTGGTTTACAACAATTATCTCTCCGACTCTCTGGAAAATCCTCTATATATCTTTGCTGATGAATCCACCCTCTGCCGTACCATCGGTCATCCCTCAGACCGGCAAGCAGCAGCTTCTTCGCTCACTGCAGATCTGGATAAAATCACAAACTGGTCCAACACGTGGAACATGTCTTTCAATCCGGACAAATCTCACACTCACTATATCTCTTCGAAAAGACCGTTTAGAAACCCCCCCATCCACTTTCTCAAAAATTCTCTGGAAGAAGTCTTTTCTTTCAAGCTTCTGGGTCTCACTACCTTCCATGACCTTTCTTTTGAAAGCCACATTGCAAACCTCGCCTCCATTGCCAGTTGCCGACTGGGAATCCTCTGTTGTGCAAAGTCCTTCCGAGGCCCACCTGAGCTCCTGACCACTTACAAAGCTTTTGTCTGCAGCCTGATGGAGTACTGCTCTCCCTTCAGGGCTGGTGCTCCTGCCTCCCACCTTTCTCGGCTTCACGCTGTGGAAACCAAGGCATTTCGGATCAGTGGCATTTCCCGCAGTGAGGCTGAGTCTTTGGGCCTCTCACTCAATTACCGCAGGTTGGTCGGTGGTCTTTCTGTCTTCTACTGTCTCCTCTCCAGCCTCGCCCCCCCTGCTCTCTCTCTCTCTCTCTCTCTCTCTCTCTCTCTCTCTCTCTCTCTCTCTCTCTCTCTCTCTCTCTCTCTCTCTCTGTGAATTGCCCTCACTACATTTACGCAGGGCGTTCAAGGTCCGCCAACAACCCCCTTGTGGTAAAACTACCAAAATCACGAATCACTGCTCACCTTCACTCTTTCAGTCCTCTTTTTTTCTCGCCTTTGGAATAAACTCCCTCACTCTATTCATTCCCATTCTTCCCTCCAGGCCTTCAAAACAGCTGTTCACCACAATCTCTTATCATCCCCCATCCAAATCCTCGATCTTTTCTACCCCCGATAATCCACCCAAGCCCACCTCCTTCAAATTCCCTGCTTTCCTTCCTGAAAGTTCCTGTAATGTCCATCTTCTATTCCCCATGTTCCCCGTCCCATCTCTCTCCCTTCCACAGATCTCCCGATGTCTCTGTTCCCCACTATTTTGTCCTTCCCACTCCCTCTCCTCTTGTCTCATGGCCCCCTTGATGTGTGTTGTGTGTTAGCTCTCATACAAGCCTCGACAAGGTAAACAAAAAACGAAAAAAGAAGAAAAAAAGCTCATTTCATTGCTTTTTATAAGTTGGAAGACAGTTTATGTTTCTGCTTCAGCCTTTAACATTTGCTAAATACAATGGAGAACATTGAAATTATTTGTTCTTTTATGAGGTTGTGGCCAAAAGGTGTGGAATAGCAGTTGGAGGTGTTTTTATTTTATTTTATGATGACACGTTTGTGCATGTCTGGATAGCAACAGCTCTTGTTTGCTGCCAACACTAAGCTTTTTCACTTTTAAAATGAAAAAGGGTCAGAGCAATATAATTACTAAATCCGTTGGTCACTCCATTTCGATATCCATGTTGTGGACTTAAGCTGACGTGACACGGGGCAATGCTTTAGGCTGCAGGGATTCTCACAGTACTGCCTGGCAAGGTAGGCAGTGACCCGGTTGGTGAAGTCCAAATTCTTTGTTTACGATGTATAATAGTTGGTGGCCCAACCACTCACCCATATTAATTAAAATTTAGCTTGGTCACCAAGCTGCTGGATGTATGCACACTGGGACACAGGGTCAAAACTGGAGATGAGGGAAAGAGCTTGGTTTTGGGAAATCTTAATTACACAAATACAATGACAAAAACAATCCGGTTCCATGAATAATGAAGAAACATTGATGCCAGGCTACATTTCCACCATTCCCGGTGGCGTTTTGTAAGTCATCGGACTACCCATCAAATATTGAGATGACAAATCCAACAAAGAAATTAATGAAAAGAGATTAAAATCAGTTTGAGATAGGAAGAATGGTTATGAGGGTATTCTAGCCAGAGCATGACATAAAGGATATTGAATTTTGATAGTCTTGTTTTTATTTCCTAATCAAACAATTCCAGAAGCAAACATTGCTTCATAATTCCCGTTCAAGGTGGATGACTGAATGATGCATCACCATATCGGTGAAATAACCAAATGATACACTTTCGAGTCAGATCGCAATTCTTCAGAAGTATTGTGTCGCTAAGTTATTGTTGTAGTGTGCTCTACCTTGTGATGAAATGGTTAATGACCAGTTAGAGGCATTGAAGTGTGTTTGTGGTGGTTGGGGGGGTCGGAATGGGGGCAATTTCTGTCCACTTTATTTTGTGATGGAACCTCTCAAAGACCTGCTCTTTTGAAAGGTAATACTGTTGTGGCCAAAAAATATTAGCATCCCTGCACCTTTTTCAAATAATGCACCATTTCTTCCAGAAAATTGTTGAAATTAAAAAAATATTTTGACATCCACGTGTGTATTTCTTTGGTTTGCAGTGGAACAAAACAAAAAAGCTGAAAAATAATCACTAAATCTTAGCTAATTCCATACAGAGATCCTAAAATGGCCCGGACAATATTATTGGCACCTTTTAGAAGTTGTTAGAAATAATTAGATTTCAAGCAGGTGATTCTCCTTTACTTTGAAATTGAACTCACCTGTGGTGAGTTGCGGGTGCCTGCAATATAAAAATGAATCATTCAACCAGTTTGAATAGAGAAAAGGAGTCATTCTGCTGGTTTGTGTCACTGTGTGTTCTGCAATGAGCATGGAGAAAAGAAAGAAAATCAGAGAATTGCCCGAGAAGGTCAAACACAAGATTGTAGCCAAGCATGGACAATCTTAAGGCTACAAGTCCATCTCCAGAGACGTTGATGCTCCTGTGTCCACTGTACGCAATGTTAGCAGGAAGTTTAAGGCCCGTGGCACTGTAGCCAACCTCCCTGGACATGGCCGCAAGAGAAAAATTGATTGAAGATTGCTGCGAAGGATTGTTCGAATGGTGGAGAAAGCACCTCGATGAACTGCCAAACACATTCAATCTGACCTTCAGACACATGGTATGACAGTTTCAACTCACTCCATCCGTGGCCAACTCAATGAAAGGGGGTTCTATGGTAGCAAAGGAAGACTCCATTGCTGAATGAGAGAGAGAGAGAGAGAGAGAGAGAGAGAGAGAGAGAGAGAGAGAGAGAGAGAGAGAGAGAGAGAGAGAGAGAGAGAGAGAGAGACAGACAGACAGACAGACAGACAGACAGACAGACAGACAGACAGACAGACAGACAGACAGACAGACAGACAGACAGACAGACAGAGAAAGATAGATAGATATAAGAAAGCCTGACTGGAGTTTGCCAAAACACACCTGGACAAGCCAAACTCCTTCTGGGAGGATGTCCTGTGGACAGATGAAACCAAATTAGAGCTTTTTGGTGAAGCACATCATCTCTGTTTACAGAAAACAAGATGAAGCCTTCAAAGAAAAGAACAGCTTCCCTTCAGTCAAACATGGAGGAGGTTCAATGACGTTTTGGGGTTGCTGTGTTGCCTCTGGCACTGGGTGCCTTGAATGTGTGCATGAAATCAGGAGATTACCAAGGAGGCATTTTGGAGCGCAATGTTCAACCCAGTGTCAGAAAGCTGGGTCTCCGTCGAAGGTCAAGGGTCTTGCAGCAGGACAATGACCCCAACCACCCTTGAAAAAGCACCCAGGAATGGTTCAAGATAAATCGCTGGACTGTTCTGAAGCGGCCAGCAACGAGTCCAGATCTAAATCCCATTGAACACCTGTGGGGAGATCTGAAAACAGCAGTTGGGAGAAGGTACCCTTAAAATCTGGGAGAACTGGAGCAGTTTGCACAAGAAGAGTGCGACAAACTACCGGTAGAGATGTGTTGGAAGCTCATTCATGGATATAGCAAGCGCTTGACTGCAGTTATTTTGTGCAAAGGCTGTGTGACCAAATATTAATTCCAGGGTGCCAATAATTTGGTCAATGCCATTTTTTTTATTTTCTGATTAAAAAGACATATGAAGCTCTGAATCAAAAACAAAGGTTCTGTAATATTAACAGTGAAATAAAGAATTGTGGAGACTAAATACTTTAGTCAATTTCAACATACTTTTAGAGAAAATTGTGAGTTCTTTATTATAGACATAAACAGAGACATTTTGAAGGACATTATCATAAACAGAAAACCACAAAGCTTTTCATTGTGCTCTCTTCAGGTGAAATTGCGAATTTCCACATTTCGCAGAAATTGCGCAGAAATTGTGAATTTCACTTGAAGAGAGCACAATGGAAAAGCTTTGTGGTTTTCTGTTTATGATAATGTCCTTCAAAATGTCTCTGTTTATGTCTATATTAAAGTTTTGTTGTACCAAGTATCTTTGTAAGTTATTTGAAAAAAGTGCAAGGGTGACAATATTTTTGGCGATGACTGTATGCCATCTGAAAAGGTACAAAGAGATTATTCACAGATTAATAATACTTGCCTCAAGTATTGGATATATTGGCTGTCAAAGAAACATTACAGTCATTTCAACACCAAATAGTGTTGAGGTTAGTGTGGAACTTTACTGTCTGGAGTACAATGTAGAGTTGGAGTTGGAAGTCTTGCGGGTGGGTGATTCGGGGGTTTGGGGCAGGAATCATCATCACCATCACCATCATCACCATCACCACCATCACCATCACCACCATCACCATCACCACCATCACCATCACCACCACCATCATCATCACCATCACCATCATCATCACCATCACCATCATCACCATCACCATCATCACCATCACCATCACCATCATCACCATCATCACCACCATCACCATCACCATCACCATCATCACCATCATCACCATCATCACCACCATCACCATCATCACCATCACCATCACCACCACCATCACCATCACCATCACCATCATTGTTCTGTACTCATCAAAGAGTGTCGATGCTCCTTCAGCAGTCTCTAGGTAAGGGTTATGCTGGGTGGTTTACCGTTTCCTTTCCTGGAGTCATTCAGCGCAGAAAGTTATCATTTGTTCAGGGTGCTGACACTAACTCTCCAACTCTTTGAGAAAGACACATGGAATCTTTAACATCCACCAACGAATGCTGGTAGACAGGACACCCAGTTTAATGTCCATCCAACGGCACACAGATTAACACACGCTGCTTGTGAAACACCAGGATGAGAGTTTATTGCTGGGCCGAGATTTAAACCCAGGCAAGATAGCTTAGAGACGAGTGTGCATACCTACATGCCATCCTGCCACCCCTGAGTGTACATCAACATACCAAATTGGAGAATAGGTTTATCATCGATGAGTGGATTTGAAAAGGGTAGCTTCTGTGAGCATAGCGAGGCAGCATCCTGGTATGTTACAGCCTGTATGGGGTGAGGTGTAAAAATATTCCTTGAAGCAACACCTGTTGTGGAAGACACAGTCTGAAGTGGGTGTAATAATGTTTAAAATTGGAATTTCGAATAACCATGAGATGGTATTGGGCAGCAGACTTGAAGGTCTGTAGGGAAGAGCATGAGACAAACTCAGGAAGACCATTCCACTTGCAAGAGATGAAGGGAACGAATGAATGGAAGTGAGTGTTAATCCTCGATCCTAGACTGGGGGAGGATAATAAAAGGTGAGGGTTTTAAAGTAGAAAGCATGTGATTGAGAAAGGTGGGTGTTTAGTGGAAAGGTGAGAGGGTGATAGGATCAAGATTGCATTGGACCTCGTGAAAGATTGCAAGGCCACCAAAATATGTGTGATGAACAAAAATCTGACCTGAAGACTCAACCTTTTATTTCAAAATGTCAATGAAATGCAGGGCCTTAGATTCGTCAACATCAAGCGGAGGGGGGGATGGGGGGAGAATCTGGGGAGCATTAGCAGCACCGCATAGCAGGAAACAATATTCCATGGTACCTCGGATGAGGCCTTGTGCATAGTTTGTAACAATGTAGCATGAGTTAGACAGAGGAAGAGCATGGTTCTGCGGAAATTCCAAAGTAGTTGTGGGCTTTGGAAACCGCCTGGTTGAGTAAGACATGGTCTGCCCAAAACAGGATGGACGTCATAATATGGCCCAGGAGCTGAAGATCATATTGTTTAGCTTGTCTAAATCTAACCTGTCTCACAACGATCTAAACAACACCAGATCATCAGAAAATTATTTAACGTGAGCGACACTACAACAATGAACAGTAAGTCCTCTGATTGAACAACCAAATGTGTTTCAAAATTATCCACACATAGCCAGACACTTCACCAGCATTTGGTCCGACTCGGTGCGCAAGTTGTGGATTTTTTGCCTTTTTTCAGCTGGATTAATGTCGTAGAGGCTGTCAACAATATTGTTGTTACTTTCGTACTAGTTTGTGTTGCACCAGTCAGGTAAAACTAACCCGGTTCAAAGTGGTCCACAGACTGCACATTTCTGGAAGTTGCCATTGGTGGTTAAGCCAACTGTAGAAAGCCAAATCCACCATTGGTAACTTCTGGAGAGACAGCACGCTACTATTGCTGGCATTGGCTTTTTGGGAGGAAAAGGAAAGCTATTTTCTAGTAATTGCCTCACTGTATGATTTGTTGCACCAGGGACAAGATGTTTGGCAGGATATGTGGAGATGATGTTGATGATGATGCGTCGTTAACAGCCACAATTATTCCAACCTCATGGGATTGGCTGGGGAATGTATTTGGCCCAACTCTTTCACGAATCGGCTGGTCTGGCCCAACGTTCGACTGAGGAGGTTCGAGTAGGAATTTGTAATTTGTTCAGGGTGCCAGTGAAAGCTTGCCTGCTGTTTGCATAGGTGGAGATACATAGGCATTAACTGATGAAAGAGACAGTTGAGAAATGAGTCCCAGGCACTATGTCCAGAGATGAAGAGTTAGTGGACCAGTCGTTGAAAGAGGGAGTGGAGTGCAGAGCAGACCAACCTGCTTGATAAGCCATCAGATACAACAGTAGTTCCCTGAAGACCACTGGAGAGACACTATCAAGAAGTCGTGATCTGTGGAACCTGAAATAGCTCATATGAATTTAATTTAAAAAAAACTCGTATTATCTCACCAGCTGGAAGGAAAAGCACAGGAAGTTATCCAAACAATGACTTGGTTTTCTGAGGAAAGCAATTTTATTTTCTCTTTGTAGGAGTGAGGCTCATTGAAGAGCAAGGTGGATTTGACAGTGGTGCAACCATCAGTGGAATTCATGAATGAACAGCAAAAGAGGAAAGGGAGCAAGGTGTGGATGAAATATTGAAAGCAGCAAGTAAGATGGTTGGATTTGGAAGGATTAAAGAGGGTAATAAAGTGAGCTCATAGGACAAAACTGAGGATGGTA
The DNA here is from genome assembly GCF_056783735.1 of Eptatretus burgeri. NCBI lineage: Eukaryota > Metazoa > Chordata > Myxini > Myxiniformes > Myxinidae > Eptatretus > Eptatretus burgeri. The sequence continues at coordinate 9,734,903 of NC_140965.1, read as the reverse complement.
AAGAGATGGCGGTGCACTGCTTGAATACTTGAATTCTCGTTTCGGTTAATATTTGTAACAAGTGCAATGTGCTTGGTTTGAGGAGTTTGTCAGAGTTGTTTTGTTGCAGGTGATCGGTGCAATAAGAGAGTGGTGCTTTGGATCCATGACGATACTTGGATTTTGAATCCTCGATCAAACTGTAATGCCTGAAAATTGGATTCTCAAAGTTGAGAGGATGTTTGCATACACAGATTGTGAGTAACCTGCCACTTCCATGTCTGCAGTGGTTTTGAAACATGTGGTGCAGCCAAACGTTTCCCCCACACTAATCTTCGCAGTTCACCCACGTGTTGGTCGGGCCGACTCTCACCCAACACTTTCAACTTTACAAACTTGTCAGCAGCTCAAATGGTGCATCATATTTCTTTGTGTGTGTGTGTGTGTGTTTTTGTTTGTTTTCCTCCCATCCTTAAAGCTTTTCACATTGTTACTCCCCACCAGCGAACAACACTCCATGAGTCGGCCTCCCCATGGAAGCACCGCTGCAAATTGATGTGCTGTCTGAATCCCGCAGCATACTCCATCTTTTCTCTTTCCTGTCCCTGTTGTCTTTCCAAAGGTACGCGTTTATCTCTCATGCTGTTTCTGTTGTAGTGCCCACGGGCCTCCGTGGTGCTTCATATCCTTCTGTTTTTGTAGGTTCCCCTCAGGTGCACCATTGCTCATAATACTGGCTATTTATATAGCGAGGATGGTTTTAATAACAAAAGATTCATCTCAAGCCTTTTATGCTTCACTTGGTTGCAGAGCCGAGTTGCCTTAGTGCTGTTCATAAGGATTCACCTCACGCTCTAGGCTGTTGATCTCTTTTTCTCCATCCTTCTCCTCCTTTATTTCCTTTTCTTATTGGGTGTTTTTCCCCTCAAAGCAAAGAGAGAGGCTCTTTCAAGGAGCTGAAGGATATAGGGTGAAAGGCTAATATCCTGATAGCAGAGTAATACGGAATGCATAGAGAGACATGGTATGCACAGACAAACACTGTTACGAAGTGTACATTGTACTGTGGGTAGCAGAGGAGGACAGTATCAGATGGCAGTGATCTGCCATCTTGAAAGACAGGAAGGAACAGTGAGGTTGAGAGGACATGAGGGGTCAATTTTATTGATGGGAAAATGGAGTGGAGTTTGTTGTACTCTTCATCATTCCTTTTTAGCTCGCCTGTTCAAAGAACAGAGAGCTATAGCGATACCCCCGGCGTGAGCGTGAGCGTGAAAATGTTAAAGTTTTTGGTGCAAGTTATTTAGAAGCTTGCCATTCATTTAATATGTGTACTAGGATGCTGATATTTGGCATGGAGGTTCCTTTGGGGTATACTATTGGTGTAGTTAAGTTGAAATTAAAAAATAATTTCAAATGTTTTAAATTTTTGACCTGTTTTGAACTTAACTTTTTTGTAGCACATCAACATTAAAGTTTTTGGTGCAAGTTATTTCGAAGCTTGCCATTCATTTAATATGTGTACTAGGATGCTGATATTTGGCATGGAGATTCCTTTGGGCTATTACATATATTATTACAGCACGTGCGCTGTATACAATTGCACCGAGTTTGAAATGTCCCCGGTGTCTACCACGTCTACCACGTCTCCGGTGTCCCCCCCCCCCCACGTGCCTCAAGACAGCCAATGATGACCGTCCGGTAGATGGCAGTGTGTAACCGAGACGGAAATGGCGACAATTAATGGAAATACCCGAGTATTTCAATGGAAATTTGTGAAACTAATGTGTTATATATGTGAAAACCATTGAATTTATTGCTTGACGAAAAAAGACCAAGAAACGCTCCCCTCTCATGTACGCACGAATGAAAGACGTCATTTCCGCCCACCATCGCATTTCGCGCCGAACGCTGAAAGCTAAGTTCTTCTTATGCCATCATTCTTTTGCGGTCCCCTGCCATGCTGTATCAAATGATTTCATTCCTCCTGTTATATATAAAGCTGCTTATCACAATAATAACAAGATTTTTACATTTCAAATATTAAGTACGCTTTTTAATTGTTTTTCAACTGAAAAAGCATAAATTGCGTAGTTTAACATTAGTGTACTCATTTGCTTCACCACATGCGCTGTATTGAAGGATTTCACTTGTTGATGTAGTGAAGTTGAAATTAAAAAATAATTTCAAATTTAAAAAATTTTTGACCTGTTTTGAACTTAACTTTTTTGTAGCACATCAACGTTAAAGTTTTTGGTGCAAGTTATTTAGAAGCTTGCCATTCATTTAATATGTGTACTGGAATGATGATATTTGGCATGGAGGTTCCTTTGGGGCATATTATTGATGTAGTGAAGTTGAAAGAAAAAAAATGTCAATTTTTTTTAATTTTTGACCTATTTTGAACTTAACTTTTTTGTAGCACATCAACGTTAAAGTTTTTTCCTTTCTCATGTTTTTATCTACCACACTATTTTTTACTGATTACAATATACAAATACATATAATGCTTTAAAATTATTTGGATCAGACTTCACTGCAATGCTTTATTTAAAATATTATTAGACTAGTCTTTTAAAAACGATAAATGTATAAACAGGCGAGCATGAGGTGGCTTTGACACCAACTCTCTGGTTTATTCTCCTGTTGTCCTACTTTCTGTAATCATGTTTTCGCACTTTCCTCTCTGCTTCCTTCCCTCATCAATTTTTACCCCGCTTGCGTGAAACGAAAAATGGAGTTAAGCAATTGGTTCACTTTGTCTGTCTGTCCACAACCATCAGTTTATGATCGAGCAACAACTTAACTTCAATTGAATATTATATTTTGAACACGAATCAGAAAACTAACCTGTAGTTAAACAGTAGCCTGGCTCTGAAATCCTCCCAACTGCGCATGTGCAAAGAGAAGAAGCGAGATGATATTTTTACTCCGTTTGTCTGGCAGTGAAAGAAAATTGAAAATCATTCCAAACAGGAAACTTTCTGTTTTTTTAGGAACGTCATTAAGGACACAAACAACAGGAATGAAGAACTAATGTCACGTGTTAAAGAAGGTGGCGTAAAAGCCAGTGCGTCAATGGTGGCAAACTTCTGGGATTTCCTTTTGCGACAACCTTTGAAAATCTTTATTTTATTTCAATTGAATTGCATACGTGAACACTGTAGAACACAAATTGTCTTTTTGGCACTTTCAAAAACAATTCCGTTTACCAGTACTTAGAAAAACTATATTACGGCATTTTATGTCATCTCGATCAATCAAAATTGCCGCTCGCAGACCCCGCCCATGTCCTTTTTCTCGGACCTGCGTGGGATTAGATGTCCGATGAACTCACTAGTTTTGTTCTCTTTTACTTCTTCCGAACATCACTTTAAACGTTCTTGCTTATTGATAGAGACGATGATGCATTCACTTGTCTGTCTGTCCGTCTGTCCACAAACGTCAGTTTATGATCGAGGAACAATCTCATGTCAATTGAATATTATATTTTGAACACGAATCAGAAAACTAACCTGCAGTTTAGCAGTACTTTGGCTCAGAATTCTTCCTGACTGCGCATGTACAGAGAGGAGCGAGATAATTGCATCCTCGTGGAGGATCTCCAAGTCTTACTCACGTTGTTGTTCTTCATCTTCTTCTTGTGGACTTTTTTGTTTCACAGCCTAAAGTTTTCATCGAAACTTCCTGAAACTTGGCGTATATATGTAAAAATACCCCGCACAGACAGTAACCATCTCTGATTTTGAAAATTCCTCCTAGAAAAAAAGTTATGACGTCAAAATATCTCCGCGAATGGAAATTGACTAAAAAATTATCTCCGAAACTCGGAAAGCTTTTTGAATTCTGTTTGCGGGAATCGAACAGAGCATTAGCAGAAATGAATTACCGCACATATGATACATCACTATGGCGTCATATCAATTTTTATGACGTCATTCCTATTTTTTGACATTTTTTGTTTCACAACCCATAGTTTTCATCGGATCTTCGTGAAACTTGCCATGTATATGCAGAAAGCCCACGCGCAGGCAGTAACCATCTCCGATTTTGGAAATTCTTTCTAGAAAAAAAGTTGACGTCATAATATCGCCGCTAATGGAAATCGCCTATACCATTATCTCCGAAACTAGGCAAGCTGTTTGAATTTTGTATGCGGGAATCAAGCCAGGCATAAGCACAGATAATTTATCGCAAACCTGATACATCACAATGACGTCATATTCGTTTTTTTATGACGTCATCATTAAGAGGACGAGGATCTTAGCTCATTTGAGCTTGTTTTGTTTACTCTTTACTCACTGCCACGTGCCACTAATGTAGTGCCCCCTGCAGGTTAAGGCAGGACTTTGTAATTTGTTCAAGGTGCTTGCGATAGCTCACCGACTCTTCGAAGAGGATACGGTGGGATTTTTGACGTCCACCAACAAATGCCGGCAGATGGGTTTAACGTCCATCAGAGGGACAGTACACACATTGATGAATCACCCTGCTTGCGAAACACCGGGATGCTGCTTTGTAGCTGGGTCGGGATCCGAACCCAGGCAAGACAGCTTTTCGAACACTGTGATTTGAAACGGAATAATTTTGTAAAATCACGGCCGATGTGTGACATGCCCATCTATGATACTATACCCGCAAGGTAGTGACAGGCGAGCCGTTTGACACAAACGCTCAGGGCGAACGTGCACTGCACACAATGACTATCATGTTCCATACTGAGCTGCAAACTCTTTATCCCATTTTCCTTCGGGCTCTCCGTTTCCATTTCTATTATTCTGTTGATGTTGATCTTCGTTTAAAAAAATATTTTTTTAATTGCAGCTGCCATGTCCCCCCCCCCATCCTCCCACCACCCAGATGTGTCTATCCCTCGGTCCATCCTCCTGACATTACTGATGCTAGGCCACTCTCCTGGGAGATTGGGGGGGGGGAGGGGTGTTGGGCAGGGAGAAACTGCAATAGTGGATCGTTAACGAGAAAGTACTGCCGGATCCTTCAGACAGCCGTTGCTCCATCTCTGTTCTCACAAGGCACCACTCGCCCTTTGCCACCTGCCGCTCTGCAAGCTGTCGAGCGAGCAAAACGCATGATGGCAGAAATGCTGTCTATATGAAAATGATCTCGCTCTGTATTCCAGCTCGAGAAGTTTGTAACACCAGCTCGACTTGGCTATCCAGTCGGAATTTTGAAGCGATACACCAGCCGTACTGTCATCTGTCACTGTAGGTGGAAGCAAAGAAAATTGATCAATTGATTTATGGTGTTGGCTTAATGGTTAAGGTGGTGGGCTTTGGATCCAAGGGTCCTGGATTCAAATCCCGCTCAGCTGTTGAATTAATACCAGGTGGGGTGAACTCGGCTTCTCATCCTTCTGAGGTCAGCAAAATGAGTGCCAGCTTGCTGGTATCCTGTGTCGGAATGACGACCCGTCGAGGATTGTGTCCAATAGCCAAGGAATGACCCGTCCAGGATTGTGTCCAATAGCCAAGAAGACTGCTTAAGCAGCACCAACGCTCTGCACATGTATGGTCTCAATCTCCTCATCCTCCAATGTGACACAGATATGTAAACTAACGTTTCATTAACCATTTAACGTGCCAGAACGGTGACTACGTGAAAAACCGAGAAAACCATCATGAAATATGCCAAAATCATTTTTTATGACAGATATATAAAGAGTCGTTAAAAGATCTGAGAGTTGCTGAAAGGTGACGAATGAATGAAAACACGAATTACTTGAACAGTAGGAATGACTTCAATGGGAAAGATCGAATGAAAGCACACTGAAGGGTAGATGAACAGAAATTCAACAGTTGCACTGGGTTGCCAGGATGGCATAGACCCTATAGAGCCCAGAGGTATGCACACTCAACTCTTAGCTGTCTAGCTTGGGTTCGAATCCAGACCCAGCTTTGAACTGTCATCCTGGTGCTCCACAGGCAGGGTGATCCATCAGTGTGTGTGTGCCGTCCATTGGATGGACGTTAAACTGGATGTCCCATCTGTCAGCATTTGTTGGTGGACGTCAAAGATCCCATGGTGTCCTTGGCAAAGAGTCGGCGAGCTATCGCTGGTACCTTGAAACAAGCTCCAGCCGGCACCATAACCTACAAGGGGCACTGCATCAGCAGCACAGTTCTGCCTCCCTCACCCATTGATGCTCTCTCTGATGTGCCAGATTCTTGATGGAGTGTCGATACCGCTGAAGCAGTTTTTGGCAATGGTTAGAGGCCACTGGGTGGTTTGCCGGGACCTTGGCAGCAGGAATTTTAAATTTGGACAGGGTGCCGGCAGTCGAGACGCCCAGTTTAACGTCCATCCAAGGGATTGCATTCATAAGGACACGTTGATGGATTTCCATGCATGTGAAACATCGGGATGACAGTTTATGCCTGGGTCAGGATTCAAACCTCGGCAAGACAGCTTCGGCAATTGTGCATACCTCTCGGCCATCATGTCAGCCCCATTGATGCTACTCACAACCATGTGCAGCATCAGCATCATCATCATCATCATCATCATCATCATCATCATCATCATCATCATCATCATCATCATCATCATCATCATCAACAGCAGCAACAGAAGAAGAAGAGAAAGAAGAGCTACACTGTTTGCACAAACCTGAAACGGTTAAGAGTCCTGATGAATGAAAAGCCACGGTTGCGGAATTCAAATTTTGTTTACTTAATTATATTTGTTCACAAGAAGTATCTTCATTAGCGAAGAAGAAAGCTAAAAGATAAAATATGAAAACAAAATGTCCAATGACATCTCCTTTTGAACATTCTCACCAATAGTGAAACCAATTCCCTGGTGATGGAATTTTATAATTAGCATTTATACGACTGTCTTTATCGCAGTTGAAGCTTTTTATTGTTCGTTAAACGAGAACGTTGGATGTTCGCCATGTGTAGGTATGAAGAGAACATTAAGTGACGTGACGTCAATGAGTGTCCGCAACGTCATCATGAACGGAGCTCTTCCCCCCCTCCCCCCTCAAAAGAGGGACAGAGTGCGTTAACATTCCCCCGAAGCATGTGAGCCACCGCAAGGTTCCATTAGCAGGCTGCAGAAGGGTGGATTGCATTCACAAGGACGTGCTCAAGGAGAATGAAATCACGCTCAAGCCGACTATCTACACTAGAACGGGCAGCTGGCTGCGCGCTTGTGCCTTTCCGATCCATTAGCCATGGCGATTATGAAAATTTCATGAGCGATACAGCTGGCCTGAGAGGTTTGCTGGACGTGTGTCGAGCCAATCCGCCGGATGATTGCCATTGAAGTACTTTGGTGAATTGTGACGCAGGTACTTGAATTCCGGGCATTATTGTGACCGAAGGGACTGTGACGTCAGATAGATTCACGATCATTCTTAGGTCACACCACCCATAGTGGAATAGGAAAGTACGTGAATATAAATACATTCAGTCTGGGGGGGGGGGGGAGACAAAACCCCCAAAACTTTGGTGTCACGTGACACCTGTTTGCAATGTAGGGGAGACTCGTGGTGCAAGGGAAAAGAGAATTTTATGTATTTTAATGAAACCTCCCCCGAGACGTCGACAGGATAAGGCGACAAGGCTTGTTGCTGTTGTAGGGTTTATTTCTACAATTCGTGTCCCCAATTTCTAATAGCACCACAGAGTTCCCTCGACCCATAGGAATACTAAATCACCCTTTAGAAAACTATTTGTTGCCCGACTGGTTAAGGAGGGGACGATAGTTTTGCTGTCTGTCTGTCCGTCTGTCCCACCTGTGGTTTTTCCGATTTCTTTTCCAATATCCTTTAACATATTCAACTGAAACTTTTTTTATGTTGAACGCTCCAGTCATGGACTAAATAGTCTTCATCGAGCCCAATCCTTGAATAATAGAACTGCTTTAACAGAAAAGTAAGGAAAAAGAGAATAGTCTCAGAGTTTTTGAGGAAGTAAAAAAATCTGCTTTTTGAAAAAGGGGAAGGTCATACGTGTTTGGGAAGATGTGAGCAGGTAAAGAGTTCCAGAATTTGGCAGTGGAGGGGAAGAAACAAACATCATAATGGCCCACCCTTGAGATGCCAATGGCCACACAATAATCACGTGATGTCGTGGCTCGTCGAGTGTTCCTTGGTGTCGCTAATTGGGGAGGTACACAAGCAGCAAGTTCTTGCGAGCAGAAACCGAAGTAATATCTGTAGAAAAGAGAACGAGAGCCCACTATGCGGCGTAATTTCAACGGGTCTAGTATTGAGGTCAGATTGGTAGAGTTGAAACTAACCCAAACTTTGAATTCAATTCTGTCCAGATGTGAGAGCAGTACTCTATACAAGGACGAATCAATCCTTTATATAGTTGGAGCAACTGTTCAGAGGAGAAGAATCTTCGACATCTGAAAAGGACTCCTAATTTATTCGAGGCAGTCTTAGCCATTTGAGTAATGTGTGGATTCCAGGATAAATTTGATGTTTGAGTGATACCGAGTAGGTTTATTGTATCACATGGTGTAATTGTTGAGCTTTCAAAGGAGATTGGAGAGTTGAGATGAGTTTTAGAGAGAGAGAGAGAGAGAGAGAGAGAGAGAGAGAGAGAGAGAGAGAGAGAGAGAGAGAGAGAGAGAGAGAGAGAGAGAGAGAGAGAGAGAGAGAGAGAGAGAGAGAGAGAGAGAGAGAGAGATAAGATAGATAGATAGATAAGAAGAAATTGAATTTTTGAAACATTAAACTTAATTTGATTACATTTGCCCCACTGGGGAGATCTTGTCAAAATCCGAATTTAAGGAGGTGGTTGTGATGAAACGAGATGTGGATAGAGTGAGGGAAGACGGGGCAGATGGGAAAGACATGGAGGAGTGTAATGTTGAGTCATCAGCGTACGAGTGCATTTGGTTATTTATGGAAGAAAGAAGGTCATTGATAAAATGAAGGAAGATTGTTGGAGACAGAACAGAACTCTAAGGTACACTGCTGTTGATAGGGAAGGGGGGGAGATGTTGAACCGTCACCAATTACGGAGATAGAGCGGTTGGAGAGAAAGCTCGACATGAGAGAGCAGAGTGAAGGAGAAAAGCCAACAGAGGGTACATGACTTCTAATATAAAAAGCTGAGTTTGTGTCTGTGGATCTGTCTGTCTGTCTGTGAGTCATAAGTGCAGCCCATTCTGCAGGCTACGCCCTCCAGCTGTCCAGAAATCACCACCATCATTTTCTCTCCATATAGCTCAGGTTGTTTTAAATGCCTCATGTACATTTGAAGACTTAACAACACATCTTCTATCATTACATGAAGATACTGCTTTGAGGGGGGAAAAAAGTAACATTTTGATAACATCACAAACAAGGTAATGCATGTTTTGTCCACAACGATCACAGTAGCGGTCTAATATACACCACCCAATGAAGGTACGTTAATTTTCCTGTTATGCAGAGGAAAGAAAATAGTGCTATTTCATAGGAATAAATAAAAAAAAACTTTGTGGGATGTCAACCGCAGTTACTTTCTATCTGCGAGACAGTGACATGTCACTTAAAACTCAATGTTTGCTTTCCAGAATTTGCAATGACTGCAACAAGCAAAACAAGAAAAAGAGCAATCAGAGATTGCAGACCCTCACCAGGACTTGTTTTGTGTGGTGTGTTGTGCACTGGTGTGTTACGTAATTAATGAGACATAATTAGGACTGCTACTTTATAACTGCTGGCAGTGATGACTGGGTACCAAGATGTCCTGCTTTGATGCAACCCTGCTTTGATCAGAAAACTGACCCAGACCCATGACGTTTTTTATTATTATTTTTCAATTCAATGCAGAATGAGATTAAAATAAATTCAATTCAAATGAAATGGAAGACCAAATAGGTCCAGCCCTACAATGGTGGAATCAGAACGAAGTCAAACGAGCAAAAATAAAAGATGAGGTCATCAGGAGGAACCTGGATTGCTGATTCACATTTCAGCTGCCTCTCCTCTACCCTCAAAACCATCCAGACACAGTCAAGTGAGGCTTATTAAAAAAAAAAATCCATATCAAAACATCAAATAATTCTGGCTGCCAGACCATGTGTTCGATCAAGTTGAAATTTAAAACATCTATTCCCCATCACCACGAGATCACAATTTTGAAGTTTCACATCGATTGATTAAGCGGTTCCAGAGAAAACGTTAATTAAATTCAAAATTATATGTTAATTAAATTCTTAAATCTAATATGGCTGCCAAACCATGTGACATCAATTATTCCTTAACAACTTTGTACAAGAATGCCTTGGGGAACTTTTTGTGGTTTCCCCTCAATCTGTCTTGCTGTTCTGGAGAAGAAGATTTTTTATATGTTTAAGGGTAAATCCAATATGGCTGCCAAACCATGTGACCTATGACCTCATATGTGTTAAGCTTTTGTTCCTCATGGATAGTCGGTCATATTTGTAAAGTTTTACCTCGATTTGTTCAGTCATTTCAGAGAAAAAGATTTTTGAAGGTTTAAAAAAATAATAAAAAAACAATATGGCTGCCAAATCACGTGACTAATGATGTCATCAAAATAATTTTTGTGAATTATTTTATCCCGAGATGACCCTCAAAAATTTTCAGCCTGATCAGATCAGTGTGACCACTCTTCATTTTCATAAATGCCAAGGTGAGCCAATGAAAAAAGCCAAGGATTCACAAGGTTTGGGAAAAGCAATGATAATAGAAAACCTATACGCCAAGAAAACCTGCAGAAAAGCAAGATGCCAAGGTGAACAACAAATAGCCAAGATCTTGTGAAAAAAGCCAAGGAGTGGTCACACTGGATCAGATGTAGCATTCCAGAAGTAATTATGACGTCATACAGAAGGCACCTATGACATCATAAAAAAATATCACACTAATTCGCCAAGAGGAGTACTTGGTATGTGCCAAGTTTCAATGTTTTCTTTTTTGCGGTTTCAAAGATACAGAGGTCGGAAGTTTTTCTGTTTTTCCAACATGGCTGCCACACCACGTGACCTATGACATCATAATTATCATTAAAACATTCTTCCTGAGTATTGGCAGCAATGTTGATAATTTCGTCTCAATCCGACAAGTGGTTGGCCGAGGAAAACATGAAAGTTCTGTTCGGACAAACAAACGGACTCAAATGCAATGCCCTCTCCTTCGGCGAGGATAAATATCCTGTGTTTGCTTCCCTGTGAGGTATGAAAAACACCTCCCTACACATGACGTCATCACACAGCGATGTGTGCAAGAGCAGAAATCCACTAACATATAATTGGAGCCTTTTCTTTTTTTTTAATTAAAATACTAAAACTCATGGAAAAATGATATGATTGAGGATAGAGGACAGAAAGTGTATTTGCTGATCACGATGAGAAGGAGAAGACATGGATGGCAGTTACGTGCGAGGTGTCTCACTGTCGCCTAATCTAATATAAAAAGCTGAGTTCGTGTCTGTGGGTGGATGTGTGTGTCTGAAGAAGGTAAGTTTTCATGACAACGAAAATACTCATGATTCATATTTGAGGCATCTCGGAAGAGCGCGTCCCTCCGCCACGCGATGCCTGATCCACGAGAACATATGGGGCCAAATCTCTCAATGGTGAAGAATCACTTTGAAAATTAAATAATTCTCGTGTCCAGATCCAAATTCGGATCATCACCAAAATGGAATCAATTCTTCCTCGTTCCACACCCAAACGTAATCTTTATCAAAAAAGTAAAAAAATAAACAAACGGTCTCTTAAAATGTCACAACTTCCTCTTTCACACGTGTGGTACATGGTATCGTATTGTAATTCACTACTCTTCTTTTTCTTCTTCAAAAGACTGTTTTCAATTTTACCTTTCCTTCATCCTGTGTCCCAGCCCCTCAAATCTTGTACCTCCCCCTGCCTGCCCACTTCTTCACCATACCTCCACAAAGTCTCATCCTTCCCCTCTTCCCACCTCTCCAATCACCCTGCTGTACCTTGGCCATGCCTGCTCTCATCGTTGACACTCCCTCTCAAAGGTTCCCTCTCACCTTTCTCAAAAACTCCCCCCCTCACCCTTCTGCCTCCAATCTCCTCCCTCACTCCCCCTTCTCAATGTCCCCCCACATCTCACATCCACAAAGCTGTCTCCTTCCCCTGCCCTCTCTCTTCCATCTCATCACTCCACCTCCTCCAATCCTCAACTGCCCTCTGCCCCTCTCTTATTACTTCTCACTGCACCTCAACCCATCACCACCATGCCTTTTCTCCTCCTCATCCGGCTGTCTCCTAGCTCTTCTGCAATCCCCAACACTTTCAACAACTCTCCTTACCTCCCCCCTCCTCCCTCATCCTACCCTCCCAGCCCCCGCAACCAAAGCCTCCACCCTCCCTCTTCTTTAACATCGTGGACCTAAAACATCCAGGGCCTTCGCTCAAACCTAACAGGTCTTTCCACACAGGTCGCCACTGACAAACCAGACATAATCTGCCTAACATAAACTTTCCTCATTTAAGACGTCTCTGACTCCCGAGTATCTCTCTCTGGTTACTCCCTCCTCCAGTATGACAGACCTGAGCCTCGTCCTGGTGGAGGAGTTGCTCTTTTCATCAAAGACTCCATTCCTCACTCTCCATGCACTGCCCTCACTCCCTTACATGCCCAGGAATACCTCTAGCTACAGCTTCCCCTTCACTCCCATCTCATGTTCACATATGTTTGTTGTACCATCCACCAATCAGTGAATACACCATTTACATCTCGCTCTCCGAAAACATGGATCAACTTCTACCCTCTCGTCCCAACTCTCTCTTCTTCATATGTGGTGACTTTAATTGTCATCATGCCAGTTGGCTTGGTGTGGGTTCCTCTCTCACCTGTCATGGCACCTCAGCAAAAGACTTCTGCGACTTAATGAGACTGACTCAATCTATCAACTTCCTGACGCATATCTCAACCATTGGTACTCCATCTCTTCTGGATCTGATTTTGACCAATTTCCTGAAAACATCTACTGTTCTTCCTCCGCTCCAATGGGTTCATCTGACCACATGCTTGTCGAAGTAGACATCTCTCTGGCTGCTATTAGAGAACCACGTCAGTGCTGTAGAGTGTCATTTCACTCAAGTCGACTGGCAGGGTCTTCAAGCAGCCATCAAACTTCTAGACTCGTTTCACATCTCTACTTTCTCAAACATCAACTCGTCCTGGAAATTCTTTCAAAGAAATTTGCTCTCTCATGCACAGATTTATCCCATCTCGGCTTGAGTTGTCTGACTCTTCCTCCCACACATGGTACACGGAAGCTTGTGGCGAGGCAGTTGTCTTGAAACAACTTGCCTTCGCCTCATGGAAGGCTCATCCAACTGAAGGCAATCTCAGTTCCTTCCATAAAGCTTGGACCAAGTGTGTCTACCTTCAGGAGAGCCAGAAAACATCTTTCTAATCTCAAGTCTGAACTCTCAAACCTGTCTCCTTTCTCCAAATCCTGGTGTCGTCGAGTTAAGTCTGTTTCTGGTGTATGTTCCCCCTCCATCCCCTCCCTTACCTCAAATGGCAACACAGCTCACACTGCACGTGAAAAGGCTGAATGCCTAAACTCCATGTTTGCTTCTAAATCTTGTGGACCAAACCCTTCACTTTCTGTACCCCCCCCCCTTACCCAGTCACACCCAGCTGTTCCTGGACTCGTGTCCTTTTCTCCTGACAAGGTGGAGAGCTTGCTGTCAAACCTCGACTCAGATTCTGCAATCGGTGCAGACGGCATCAGCCCACATCTCCTAAAAACTTTCTCTGCTGCTCTTGCTCACCTTCTCTCCCTTCAATTCACCTTCTCATTTGCTCAAGGTCATCTGCCATCTGCTTGGAAATCGGAAAACATTACTGCCCTGCATAAAAAAGGGTGCAAAAACAGATCCCTGCAACTACAGAACAATCAGCCTTCTCCTAATCATCAGTAAGGTTATGGAATCCATCATCGCTTCAGAAATTAAATCCTTCCTCTTCTCAAATGACTTGTTTTCCGATCATCAATTTGGTTTCAGACCGGATCACTCTACCCTGGATATTCTGCTTCTGCTCTCCCAACAATGGATGGAGATCCTCAATGCCAGACATGAAATCAGCGCCATCACCCTCGACATATCATGTACATTGGATATGGTCTGGCACGCTGCCCTGCTCACCAAACTCTCTTCCTATGGTAACCATGGCATCTCCACTTATGGCTCACAGACTTCCTCTACTCTCACAGTCAACATGTGGCCCTAAATCGAGTTCTCTCATCCCCTCTTCCTCTCCAGGCTGGAGTTCCTCATGACAGCGTTCTGGGCCCTGTTTTTTTCTGGTTTTCATCAATGATCTCTCAGACTCTCCAGAAAAGCCTCTTTATCTCTTTGCTGATGACTCCACCCTTTGCTGTACCATCTGTCATCCCTCTGATCGGCAAGCAGTTGCTTCTTCAATCTCTGCAGATCTGGATAAAATCACAAACTGGTCCAATACATGGGACATGTCTTTCAATCCTGACAAATCTCGCACTCTCGCTATGTCTCTCCAAAAGGACCATCTTTCTACTTTCTGAGTTTTATCCCGAGATGACCCTCAAAAATTTTCATCCTGATCAGATGTCGCATTCTCGAAGTACTCTTCGCTCTCTGCAGATCTGGAGATCCTCCCAATCTACTTTCTCAACAATCTTCCTGAAGAAGTCCTTTCATTCAAGCTTCTGGGTCTCACTATCTGCCATGATCTTTCCTGGGAAAGCCACATTTCTAAACTGGCCTCCAAAGCCAGTCACCGACTGGGCATCCTCCGTCGTGCAAAGTCCTTCCTTGGCAAACCTAAGCTCCTGACCACATACAAAGCTTTCATCCGCAGCCTGATGGAGTACTACTCTCCTCTCTGGGCTGGTGCCACTGCCTCTCACTTTTTTCAGCTTCACGCTGTGGAAACCAAGGCATTTAGGATCCTTGGTATCTCCCTCAATGAGGTTGTCTTTGAGTCTTTCACTCTCTCACGACAGGCAGGTTGGTGATCTTTCTGTCTTCTACCATCTCCTCTCTGGCATTGCCCCCCCCTGCTCTGTCTGCAACATATCCCCATGTTTCCACAGGGTACTCATGGTCTGCCAGCAACCCCCTTCTGGCTGATAAAACTAACAAAATCAAGAATCACTACTCACCTTCACTCTTTCATTCCCCCTTTTCCCCACCTTTGGAACAAACTCCCACACTCTCTTCAATCCCACTCTTCCTTCCAGGTCTCCAAAACAGCTGTTCACCAACATCTCTTATCTTCCCCCATCCAAAACCACGATCTTTTCTTCCCATGTTAATCCACCACAAACCCACCTCCTTCAAATTCCCTGCTTTCCTTCCTGAAAGTCCCTGCCGTGTCAGGACCTGAAAGTCCCTGTGGTGTCCATCTTGTTTACCCTGTGTACTCTGCCCCATCCCTCTCCCTTCCACAGATCTCATGTCTCTGTTCCCCACTGTTTTGTGTTTCTCTCTCCCACCCCTCTTGTCTTCTGCTCCCCTTGTTTCACGTTCTGTGTGTCAGCTCTCGTCTGAGCCTCGACATTGTACACACAAAAAATAACCAAGAAACAAACCAAACACGGTGGGTTGGAGAGGCTCTTCCTCTTCATTTTGGTTCCGGTATTGGCTCGAGCGTGTGTTAAAGCAAACTAATTTTATCTCTGGTTTGTTATCCCAGTTGTCTTTATTGATTTCTCGTCTTCAAAATAATCAGTCAATGAAAATTGCTTTCCCTTTTATTTTGCCGAATCGACCCATCCAAGGTGGGTTAGAGCATTTCTTCTTCTTCATTTTTTTTCTGGTATCAGCTCAAGCATGCGTTCAAAGCAAACAATTTTTTTTTAACTCGCGAACATTAATTGGGACTTGGCGGGAACATTTATTGCAAAGCAATTCTCGCTTTTGTTGTTGTTGTTGTTGTTGTTGTTGTTGTTATTGTTGTTATTATTAATATTATTATTTTCTTCCTGCACTCCCAATACTTCCAATCTCCGAGTCGTAACGCGGAGCCAACTAGGACTTTTGGAAAGAAATTTTGCAACAATAATGGGAAAATAAAGTATGTGGGGTTGACATATTTGTGGTATTGACCTAATTTTAAGATAATGACCTAATTATTGACATTTAACATTTTTCATCAAAACTTGACTCAGGTTTGTCTAAAGGGAATGTCAAAGACCGCTTGGCCTTCCAAAATGTTGTTACATCACCATAGTGTATCTGTACTGAAGATGTGCACCTGATATTTGATTTGTCTTCTTTGACCTACTTTTTTTGCGATTGTGACATAATTTATTAAAAAAAACTCCTTTTTTATCAGAACTAATCAGAACTAAATGTTGAAGGTCAAGGTGATATAGCGGTCAGAACAAAATATGCCATCATTGGATTGTGGGCCAAAGGTAAGCCAGGTTAGGCTTACCCTTGGCGATCGCTTTGTGATCGCAGATATCTAGTTAACTTATTGACGTCTCACTGGTCTGCTGAAGCCTGGTGTTGGCTTAGTGGTTAAGGTGGCTGGCTTGGGATCATAGGGTCCTGAGTTTGAGCCCCGTTTCCACTGAATTAACACCAGGGGGTTGACTCAGCCTGTCATCCTTCCTTGGTCGGCTAAATGAGTACCAGTGTACTAGTCCCGGTGAATGCTCCGTTTAGAATAGGTGTACCATATCCCTGTGTGTCGTAAGAGGTGACCAGGGTTGGCGTCAGAAAGGCCATCCGGCCATAAAATATTGCCTCAAGAGGGGAACTATGATTGCATGGAGCCTGCAAAAGGCAGGGAAAAATGGCTGTAAAAAGGCTGTTTTTTTTTCTTTCTTTCACTGGCATGATCAGAAAATGGCTTAAAATGGCTTTGTGAATCTGCAGTGTATGACCCTTACACAAACCTGTGTGTGTTTACATAATTGCTTCGTGGTAGTCGAATAATCCTTTATATCTCTCATTTGTACTACATTTGAATCTAGTTTTCCTTCTAGGCCATTCATTTGTGTGTTCAAGTTTTCCATTCACACTTTAGTTTTTATTCATTTTCCAAATAAATTTATTTTGCTGAATGATTTTCAATCTAAACAAACAAAATGCAGAATATGGTTTAATGCATGTTTTTTTTTTTAAGATTAAAAAGATTTTTTTTTTAAATTAATAAAACCCTCACACCCCTCTGAAAAAAACAGACTTTAAAATGGTGTTAATGTGGGATTTTATTCTTTCCACGCTGAAGCCAGAATACTGATGGTGTTTCCCCGCTGGACGACCGAGCTCAGTCGCTGCTTGAACCAGACCAGTTGCCTTATTGCCAGTGGATGCAACGAGCTTTCTACCAATATCACCAATGATGTTGGATGTACATCGGCCAAACACTCCAGTTGTTTTGATGGCGATTGGTTTGAATAAATAAGTTTGGCTGAGGCCGGCGTATTTATTGCGTTTCAGAACTTCAGCATCGGTGGCGGCCGCTCCAGCCATTGAGGCTGTATTGTAAATGTGTGATTTGGTGAAAGTGTCGACACAAGTGCAATCCCAGGTTAGGCTTTTACCATTCTTGTATGGGGCAATGGTCAAGCCATCCATGCGGGTGTTTTCACCAAGGTCTACATCAAGGGGTTCCAGGACGGTATCTGTCCCATCTGACATGGCCCCATAAAGGGCACGTTTGACCACATCATTTTCGGCCGAATGTTTAAAAAGATCGACTGGCACTGAAACGGCATAGCAGGCCATGGTATCCGAGTGTATCCATCATACTGCCGCATCGATATTTATGCCGCTCACAGACTGATGCTCCAACTCAGAGTGCAACCGCAAACTGTAAAGACTTGGGGTCAAGCTGTGTTCCCAAAGAGGGAACAGGGACTGCATGAGACTACATCCAACTTTCCTTGGTGGCTGCGGCCAAAAGACGGGCTTTGGTGGCCTGATCTGCACTGTTTAACATGTTGACAAAAGACGCTCTTGCCGCCTCAATGTCCCATGCTTTTTGGCTAAGCCGAGAGAGGCCTTCGGGTTTGCAAACACCGATATGGGTTGAACTCCATGACAACACCGCTGCTGTCAACTCCCCTGTTCATTCCAAACTGCTTATGCGGGACAGAATGGCATTGATTAAGTGGTGGACTGCCAGCAATGAGGAGATGAAGCCAGGGAGAGTGATATCAATAGCCCTCCTGAAACCCAGACCTCCCTGCTTAACTGAGAGCATCGCTTGCATCCAAGCAAAATTGTTGAAATCATCATTAGAGATTTTACTAATGGTTTCACAAACAGTGCGGTCAAAAGCTCCTAGCTGTACACCATTCATGTAGGAGGGAGACGCACACAAGATATACAGGAGCTTAGGCAGGGCGAAAGAAGTTTTGAGCAGCACAAATGCTTCGTGTGCATCGATTTGCTCCAGATGGCCTGCCATACAGATCAAGTCATCATGCTTCTTGATAATAGCTTTGGGCTAGGCCTCGGGAGATCGGAACACCAAGAAGAGTACAGTCGTTCATCAAAACAATCTTATATGAGGGAGCACTGCCTTAAATATGGCCTCCGTAAGTTGACACATGGTTGAAGATGGTCAACTCGCACTTGCCACCATTGATCTCGAGGCACATGTCAGTGAACTGGGCAATGACGTTCTGGAGGTCAGCCAGCACTTTTGCAGGTTCATCCCCAAACGATGAATCATCGAGGTACCATATATTGAACTCTGACTGAATCTCCCTGGCTATTGGGTCAATGCTCAGGGAAAAACAGAACTAGCCTGATGAAGTCACCCTGTTGAATGCCAGTTGCTGAATAAATGGCCTCGTTTCCAGAGAACAAATCAGAAGGCCTGGCATATGCCTGCCAGATGAGCGGATAGATACTGGGGGTCCGCCTTCGTACTTCAGACAAAAAAGGTCACGTCTCAAGCAATTAAATGCAGTACACATCTCGATCTTAAGAAAGACGCGATTAGGAGGCGGATTTGTCAGATAAAGTTTGGCAGCGTGGGTAGCCACTTCACACCCACCTTTAGACCCACCAACTGGACAGGATGTAGGTCAGCCCCGAGATCTTCAGAAAAATAATGAACTGCGGCTTTGGATGCGAGGTGGTGCAAAGTATTGCCCCCAGCGATCGGATGAACACCACCGTCCTTCTTGGTTAGAGCAAATAAATTTGCACTGAAAAAAAAACAGGATGCACGGCTTCGGAAACCTCTCCTTGCAGAACCATGTTCATGAACAGGATAAGAGAAGAGAGTAAGCGGGCCCCTACACCGGCAGATTCCTTGCCCAAAGGAGTCTGAAGATGTCCTGGTCTCAGCCCATTGGGGCTCGCAGCCGACTCAGATGGAAAAAGGTTGACCGCAATTCGGACAGAATGCTCAGAAAGAACCACCAGAGTGGCTAATTCACAGTCATGTGCAGCTGATAGGTTGATGTCAGGCAGGGCAGCCGAGTGTTTGGCTTTGAGGGCTTCGGTCGTTTCGGCTGAGGGGGCATGCCCCTCACAAGATGCCAACTCTCTGATGGTCAAACCCTAACCCTAACCCTAACCCTTGATATGCATATTGGCAAATTTTGCTTTCACCCTTCTGTTGATATGTTGAGAGTTATCGGCTTTACAAGGCTTAATTGTGGAGTTGCCAGAACGGATGAAAGGAAGCGGTGACAAGACGTCCATTGCCAAAAAAATCGGCCACCTGACGCTTAACTTTAGAAGTCAATGAGACATCGGGGGAGTCTGGAGCCTCTTTATCGGGCACCCAAAGGCCAAAGTACTAAAAAAAAAGGAGGCGATACTCGGCCAAGGGGGCCTGGTTCTTGAGGACATAGTCATGGAGAAGTTTGCCAAGAGCATCGGCTACTGGGATACGAGCACCCTTGGGTACTTTACGGAGTACCCTAAAATTATGACAACATCTCACTAAGTAGGTGGAAAAGTTCATTGGTGGGGCTGGGATAGCCTGGGGGGGGGGGAGGGGGAACTTCGGTACAATCCCAAGGCTGGCAGGGAATGACTAATTGGTCATAATCACCGCCGCCTGACACGCAGACAATTTAACACAATAATAGTAGGAATAAGAATTACATAACCGGCACTGAATGGAACGCTTCCTCGTGTTGGTGAGCTTATATTTGGAGCATAGAGGAGTAATGGACGAGACTGCCGTCACGTTGGTCACCAAACACATATCACTGTCATTGCTGGAAACAGTGTCACGCCAGTGGCTACCGATCCCCCGTCAAAAACAACACTGGCTTCAGTGGCACTGCCAGTGGTCGCCGGCCGCCCACCGTTGTCATCACCTGCACCAACACCACTTACAATGGCTGCTGAAAACCAGACATGGCTAAGTTTTGTATTAGGCTATGTGCTACAAAATCCTGCTACTGCTGTATGCTTTTGTTTAATCATTGGACCAAGTCACATCCAATGACCTACCTTGTTCCTAAACATCCTTTATCTCATTTTTGATACTTTAGAAAGTGTTCAAAATGAACTCGGCATCCAATCAGCATCCAAAGCCATTTGTCGTTCAAGAAACACATATAGGAAATATTCCAGGCTGGACAAAGATAACCCAAATGAGGTGGGCTGGTGGTTTTGTGAGGTAGGAGGAGTGGGGAGGGGAATGTGCGATGTTGAGGGATGAGGAGTGGTGAGAGATTAAGAGAGGGAGGTAGCGGATGAGGAGGGGGTTCGGGATGAGGAGTGGTGAGTGACCACATTCCCACCTCAACGAATTGTTCATGATGCTCAGAATCCTGGATGAAATCCCAAATGCTGCCAATTTGTCCATTGTCTACAGATGTCCTTGTCGTTCACGTTGACATATAATGGTGTCTACTCATGTCTTTGCCCTGCGTACAATTTGTGTACAAACTCTTCTTTGAGCCTGAGATCAATGTTCAAATAAAAATACTCCACCACGTCAGGATGGTTGCCAGAGAGTGTATTTCAAGTGTTGTGGGCAACCAGATACTTCACGAGCCTTTGGTTGCTGTCGATGGTGAATGCATATTGTACTGGGGTTCAATTGCGAGCTCAGCTTGCTGGTTGCATCATTTATTGAGTGCCTCCACTGTTGAAGCACTGGCCCTACACAACTGGACGGTGATTTGGAATTTGCCCAGGTTGCTGATCAGAATGTGTTGGGATCATTAACTCCCACCAGCGAAGGCTCGCAGATGGATCCCCAGTTGAACATTCTTTTGAGAGATGGTGCACTCATTGATGCAACGCTTCGAAGCACCAGTAGTACGGTTTATAAACGGATTGCGAATTGAACCCAGACTAGACAGATCATGAAGGCAATTGTGCTACATCCGCAGCATCCTGTTTGGACAAGCCTTTGATCTCTTGGTAAAAGGCCATATCCGCGTGGAGGAACGCCTGCAATGTTCTTTTTCAGCAGGAATTCTGGCTTATACGTGTTCAGTCATTATTTCATGGAAGGTAGCGTTTTACCCGAGCTGCTCAACTGAGCGCATTGCCAATTGATTTTGAGGTTCATTTTGTGCTGCCTTGGAATTTCTGTCAGGACAACAAAGCATCAGTAGGGTAAAAATCACCTGTCTTACCTCATTGCGTTGGATGGTCTAACAGGAAAGTTGAAGGTGAAGGGGGGAGGCAAAGTATGGACATGTGTGCAGATAACCAAGGGCTCATCTCGACACATAGCAACCTTAAGTCTTCTATTTACAATTGGAAATTAACATCAAAAATGAAATCAAGACTTAGAACGAGCTACAAGCGCAAATGGTGACAACTGCTGTCTCCTAAATATTTGTTGGTTAAAATAGGTGTCGCAGGTATACCTAAGAGTTCTGCACACTCGCGGTTGATCTGTCTGGTCTGGGTTCAAATCTCGACCCAGTAATAGACTGTCACCCTGGTTCAGGGTGATACATCAGTGTGTGCCTGCCAGCTACTTCGTCGTGGGCGTTAAAAATCCCACGGTTATTTTTCAAAATGTAATGCACTCGAATGTTGAAGGGAAATATTGACGACATGAAAAGCAAAGGAAAAATTAATGGATGGTACAGGAATGGGGCTCGGTCTTTGGGAATAGAAGACCTCAATTCTCAGCATGTAGGCCACAATAAAAGTTCCCATCAGTTTGCATGGGATTGTGTGTATGTGTGTGTGTCATTGATTGTTTTCTCCATAATGCGGGTTTCAGAAGGTGGAATGGAGTCCTCACAGGACTCGAAGTATCTAACTTCGTTTTGATGAAGGATCGTGATTCATGGTCGAAGTTGTGAAGTTTTCTTGTCTCAGAGTTTTGTCCCGAGGGCTCTTTTCAGGATCGTCACTGAGTCCCAGACTGCCTCCAACTGGAGTTAATCCCAGGAATGGTACGTAGGATCTTTGTGAGGTTCTTTTTTATAATTCGTGTTGCTTCATTCATCACTGGTACAATTTCAGCACTCTTCAGCTTCCAGTGTTTGTATACAGTACTGTGCAAAAGTCTTAGGCCACCTTGAAAACAAACATTTTTATTGTCACATTGACATGTTTGGATAGATAAAAGGTGTTTATAATGAATTTTAATCTTTTAAAAAGAAACAAAAATGAATTTTATTTTACAATATTATATTAATGGATGAAACTGAAATATTTGGTGTCATGACCTTTTTATGCAAAACAGTAGATATCCATTTTGGAATACTTTCCTGCAATTTCTGTAAACATTCCATTGGGATATTGTTGCATGCATTTGGCAATGTTTCCCATCATTGGTCTTTTGATTTTTAGTTGTTTTTCGTTTTTCTTCCTGTCTAAATAATCCCAGACAGCTTCTTAACTATGATGTTAAAGGTCCACAGAATCAGAAAATCATGTTTGGTTTAATGAATAGATACAGCTTCACTTTACACTTAATCGTTCTTTTGTTGAGTAAATCCGGTTCCGGGACTTCCGATTTCTGGGACTTCCGGTTCTGGGTTTGGAGTGTTGACAGGTCTCCTTCGGGGCTCTCTGCTGACGATCTCAAAGTTAAGTTTCCGGTCGTTATCTGTATGGTTTTAACTGTTTATTTTCTCACCAACATGTTACTGTGTGTTCCGAGTTCGGTTTCGTTTCAAAAATCGTGCTATTTTGTGAGATTTTGTCGACCTTGTCTTACCGGGTGCTTGAGGCCTACCCTTAAGGCTTGAGGCCTACCAGTTTCCCTCGGTGTACGATCGTGTTTATTTGTTTTTTCTCCCCATTACCTTCAATTTCTATCTTCCCCACTTTCCAAACGTCCCCCATCCCTCCCAACTAATCACTCTATTTCTTATCTTCACCACCACCTCTTATCATCCCCCATCAAAATCCTCGATCTTTTCTACCCCCGATAATCCACCCAAGCCCACCTTCAAATTCCCTGCTTTCCTTCCTGAAAGTCCCTGTAATGTCCATCTTTTATTCCCCATCTTCCCTGTCCCATCCCTCTCCCTTCCACAGATCTCATAATGTCTCTGTTCCCCACTGTTTTGTCCTTCCCACTCCCTCCCCTCTTGTTTCATGCCCTCCCTTGCTGTGCATTATGTGTTAGCTCTCACACGAGCCTCGACAATGCATACAAAAAAAAAAAATCTTGAAACAAAGATTTTATGTTATTTGGTGCCTTTTTATTTGGTCCTGTCCCCCAAAAAGCACTTGATTGGCCCCTCCCCTCCCATGACATCATTTCGACCTGAGGTTCATACCTGTACAGTCTGGCAGCACCTTCTACGTAATGATTTTGACTCTGGTTGTACTCTGGGGATTCTTGGTCAGAAAGTTATTTGTCACATTCACTTTCTGACGAGTCTGAAGAAAGTTGTGCAACCATTATTCAAATGTGTGCTGATAATCTTTCCCTCAATTACGTCATGGCAGTTTTCAGGAATTTTTCCTGGCAGTACCCGACAGGTTTGCTTTTTTATACTGTCCCACCTCAAAAAATTATTGGACTTAAAAACCACGTTCAGTTCTTTGTTCATTCCATAAAAATCTAGATAATCACATCAAAACAAATTTCTGATTCTGTGGACCTTAAATGTCAGGACTTTGAGGGGGCACCATAATAGTTGTAGACTTCCTTACTGCGTTTTTTATGCCTCCGCTGATGAAGTTGCCGATGGCATTATGTTTTCAGGTTGTCCGTCCGTCTGTACGTACGTCCGTCGATGCGAATTTTCTCCGTTTTCTCTGTAACCGCTTCTCCGATTGACACAAATTTTTCACCAAAGGAGCAACTACTCATGTGGAATGTTTTGATGATAATTGACAGCATAGGTCTCGTGGTGTGGCAGCCATGTTGGAAAAACGGAAAAACTTTAGACCTCTTTATCTCTGAAACCACACCAAGGAAAAAATTGAAACTTGGCACATGGCAAGTACTCCTCATGGGGAAGAAGTGCGATTTTTTTTTTATGACATCATTGGTGCCTTCATTATGATCTCATAATTGCATATGTAGAACACTGCATCAGATCAGTATGAAAAATTTTTAGGGTCAGGTCAGGTCAGGTATGGGAGCATGTGCCAGAACAGCACGTCGCTGCGTCCACTTTCCGCCGGTACTCCAGGGGCCTCCGTCTGGCCATCCCTCAGGCAGATGCCAGGCCCATCCCCATCTCCTTGAGATGATGGTCAACCTGTTGCAACCATGAGGCACGTGGTCGACCCACTGGCCTCCTCCACTCATGAGACTCCCTCGCTGAGAGAATCTGGTGAGCAGGATCAGTCAGGGAAACGAGCCACATGTCCATACAGCCGCAACTGACGCTCACGGACTATGCAGGTAACAAATCTCATCCGAGTCTCTCTTAGCAACCGCTCATTGGACACAAAATCCAACCAGCGATAGCCAAAGATTCTCCGAAGAGACCTGGTACCAAAAGAATTAAGTCTCCGTCTCAGATCCTTGGTCAGAGTCCAAGTCTCGCACCCATAGAGCAAGACTGGAAGTACCAAGGACCTGAAGACTCGGGCTTTCGTTCTCCCGCACAGGTACCGGCAGCGCCACACCCCATGATCCAGTGAATCCATGACTCCCCAGGCCCGACCCAGACGTCGATTGACCTCTGACTTGCAGCCAGCAGAGACATGAATATCACTGCCAAGGTAAGTGAATCTCTCCACGACCTCAACATCCTCACCACAAACAGACACAGACAGGACAGCAGCATCCAAGATGTCACCGAAAGCCTGGATCTTAGTTTTGACCCAAGAAACCCGTAATCCCAATGGCTCTGACTCCTCATTCAGCACCTCGAGGGCCCCCAAGAGGATGTCTAAAGTCTCCGCAAAGATGACTGCATCATCTGCAAAATCAAGGTCCGAGATCTTGACATTCCCAAATGACGCACCGCAACTTGATCTCTCCGACATCCTCCCTAGAATCCAGTTCATACAAGTGCTGAAAAGTGTGGGGGCAAGTACACATCCCTGACGAACTCCAGTAACAACTGGAAATAAGTCAGAGATGGTACCACCACACTTCACAGCACTCTCAGTACCAGAGTAGAGTTCAGACATCAGATCGATCAGTTTTGGTGGCACCCCACGAAGACGAAGAATCCTCCAGAGGACATCCCGATTCACTGAATCGAACGCTTTACAGAGATCAACATAGGTTGCAAGCAGCCCCTGCCGAAACTCTCGTCTGCGTTCGGTGAGGACACGAAGTGCAAGGATACGGTCAATCGTTGACCTCTTTGGTGTAAAGCCTGACTGCTCTGGACGCTGGTGCTCAAGCAGATGGTGGCGAACCCTATCAAGAATTATCCGAGCAAAGACCTTGCCCGGCACTGAGAGCAGCGTCACCCCTCGGTAGTTGTTGCAGTCTTGGCGATCACCCTTCCCTTTCCAGAGAGGGACAACAAGGCCCCTCTTCCAGTCAGTTGGGATGATGCCTGTGTTCCAGGCAGAGCACAAAACTGCATGCAACGACATGAGTGCAGCATTTCCACCAGCCTTGAGAAGTTCGGCATGGATGCCACAGATCCCTGGAGCTTTGCCCCGTTTCAACTGGTTCACCGCAGCCCATGTTTCCACAAGCGCAGGTGGACCACAGTTGATTCGAGGGTCAGCAACAGGGATTGTAACACCCTTGACGTCCAACTCGACAGTTGGGGGATCAGCCTGGTACAACCGCTCAAAGTAACCAGCCCAACGGGCCTTCACTTCAGACTCCTCTGTCAAGAGCCTACCACTCTCTGCTCGAACTGTAGTGCTCCGAGGGATGGGCTTGGATGAACGTAATGCGCGAATTCCCCTGTAAGCGGGACGAGAATCACCTGTCCAAAGGTGATGCTCTACCCCCTCACAGATTCCTTGCACATAGGCCTCCTTGTCCACCCTCAGTGCACGTACAGTTTTACGCCTCAGCTCCCTGAACAGCTCAGCTCTGCCATTCAGCCTGGCCCTGCGACTCTGGTCAATGGTATCCAGTGTCCCTTGAGAGACAAAATTCTTCTTTGCCCTGCGGTGAGCTCCAAGGCATCCACCGGCAACATCAAGGACGGTGGTCTTGAAGGCGCTCCACAACTCTTCAGGACCCCCAAAGCACCAAGACCCCCCAAGTGTCCACTCAGCCTGTTCGCAAACTCCTCAGCTACTCTCTCATCCCTGAGCTTGGCAACATCCAGCCTCGGCTGGGATGGTACCATTCTCCAGGATTTAAGGTGCAGCTTTAGAGTTGCTACAACAAGCCTGTGGTCAGTATTGAGGAACTGATTTTTAGTATTTTATTAGTCAGTCTTTTAGGGTCATCTTGGGATAAATTGGTCCACAGAAAAAATTGATGACATCATCGGTTAAGTGTTTCGGCAGCCATATTGTTCTTTTCTTTTTTTAACCTTCAAACATCTCCTTCCCTGAAATGACTGAACTGATCGAGGTGAAATTTTACACGTATGACCGCCTATACATGAGGAACAAAAGGTTCACACATATGACATCATTGTTCACATGGTTTGGCAGCCATATTAGATTTACACTAAAACCAATAAAAAAATCTTCTCCAGAATGGCTGGACAGATCGAGAGATTCCTTCAATAAGCATTGGAAACCGCACCTGGTGTTTTCTTTTATTTGCAAGCATTTTTTTAATGAAACTGTAATCATGTGCATTCGCATTCGAAAATATTTTAAACTTTTAAAAGTTTCCCCAATGAACAAGGAACCACCAGGAACCTATCCCCCTTTTTTTCCATTGAAACAATACATGACATTTGTGGCTTTGCCATTCACGGATCCACTATTCACGGCATTTTTCAGGGACGTATCTCCCAGAAATAGCGGGGTCCAACAGTACTTCAAACATTTGGTTTCAGTTGAAAGCCGACAATGCACAATAAATTTTCATCAATAACATCGACTATTTTTCATCTTCACTGCTCATCTTCATTACTAAATATTTAATCTGCCAAGCTGGAAGACACAACATCATAGTCATCTTCCTTGTCATGCTGGACTTTAGTTTTTTTGTGCACAAAGGATGTCTACCAGCTCCTGTGTCAAAGATAAATATCAGACATGTCTTGCATGTATTTTGGATTTGAATTATTTATTTGTTTATGGTAAATATAACTACCATTTTCAGCATTACATTTTCTTGTATACGAAGTAGCAGACAAATTTTCAATTTGAACATATTAATTTTGAAATGCTAAGATGCCAATAACGCAAACAATCACAAAATTAAAATGAAAAGTATGATAGTGATCAGTGAATAAGCTGACACAAATCAGGAATAAAATGATGTTCATAACTTGGTTACGGTATTCTTGATGTACAATCTGTGTTCCTTACCTGCGGTATTAAATCTCCATCACACCAGTCATATCCAAGGATCTGCTCGGCCTTTCTCCATCCATGTGATTCAGGATGGTATAACAGAATACTGGACATAGACATTTTCTAGATAAGCACCTGGTAGTTATTCCTGAGGACATGTATCTTCAGTGTCGACAGACAGGGAGGGTGGCAGGAGGCTCAAAACAATTCCATCTGAGTTGGACACCATTTGGGTGTTGCGAGTCTGGAATTTCTCCTTTGCTATATCATAACGGAACTTGTTTATATCTTTGTATGCCTTTTTTGATTTACCATAGAGACAACAAACAAATTGTTTAAGTTCAGCAGAAATAATATTTGATACTTCATGAGAATTTCCATGTGCCATGAAGACAGTCATGAAAATATAACAAATACAATGCCCACAAGTGTGGTAGATTCATATGTTAGGGCAGTTAAAAACTTAAATATTAATTCATAATCTAAAACCATTTTATTAAAGGTTGAGAAACACTAATTACCAAACTTATAATAGTTATCTTGATTAACTTAAATAATTTAATTACTCTCCAGATGCTGAAAAGTGAGAATGACTTACATATTGTGAATTATGATTGCTGCTACATCTGATATATATATATATATATATATATATATATATATATATATATATATATATATATATATATATGTATATATATATATATATATATATATGTATGTGTATGTATATATATATATATATGTATGTGTATATATATATATATATATATATATATATATATATATATATATATATATATATATATATATATATATATATATATATATATATGAATAAGGGACAATAAGGGATTCTTCCATTGGACTCGAGGGTCTGAAGGTCTCGAGTATGAGTCTTGTTATCCTGAAGGGGAGAGGAAAAGTATGGAGTCCGTTATTTTTTATCCTTTGTTTTAGGTGGAATTCTATGAGTGATGATGCAATTTGATGAAGTCACATAGTGGAGTCACAATTTTTCAATTTGAGAGTTTGATGGTAGAACATTCCAGAAACAAAGCCTTACTTCAGTATCCAATATACTGACTCTTGACAAGTCATCATCATCATCCGGCTTGGAGTCATAACCAAAGGCACCATTGCCTTCCAGCATTGCCTGCGTGACATGTTGAGCTCCCGATTCCACGAAAATGGGTACAACTCTAACACAGTGACGTTTATTTGAAACAGAACACATGACAGGGAGAAATGGCAGGCATTTTCATTATAATCCGAGACACTTTGACCCTTGAGATTGTGCTGGGATTACTTTACCAATGCTGGTGATGAGAGCTATTCACATTGCCCACTCACACTGGCAATAAAGCGCTCGATCATAATTAAACGGAAAAGATTGTCTTTTCGCTCCTTTTATGATGAAAATGTGAAAAATAATAAGTAGCATTGTGTTATTTCAGGGACTAATGGTTTCATTCACTCCAGTCATTGCACAATTGGTCATGTGGTGTTGGTGGTTTTGCAAACAATGACATCAGGCGACTTTGAGACCTTCCGCATCCCTTCGCCTGTGACTTACTGTAACACTGCTCTGCTTCATCAGATCCAAACTTTTGTTCTTCAGTGCAATATACGTTTCATTAGGGGTCATCTACAGATTGTATAACCACATAAAATGAAGGATTTGTGATACTCCCACCCATCTCTTTCTCTTGCATAAATATTGGACAAACCCCCTTTGCCATCCACAACCCCCATCCAAAACCATGATCTTCCACCGTCAATCCCCTCCCCACAACTCTCCCTACCCCCAAAACCCACCTCCTTTCAAATTTACATTTTTCCCCCCTTCCTGAGAGTGCTTCTGTATCCATCTTGTCCACCCCATGCATCTTCATCTACCCCTAATCCTCCTCACATCCCTTATTTGTCCAAGTCTCCCTCTGTTTTGTCCCTCAGATTTTTATTAGACAGATTATTTATCTCTGCTTTTACATAAGAACAGAATATATGTTCATTGAATTGACCGGACAAGACATTCCAATTTTGTTTCTGTTCTGGACATGGTTGGTGTAGGGCCTGTACACATTTCCCTGTACACAGTGATGAAGGGAATAATTGGAGTTGTAAAGAAGTCACAAATTTTTCGCTCACCTGGAACATAGTTCAGGTGAGGTATGAGCATCGCGCAGTGTCCGTCAGTCAAAAACTCAGATCTTCCTCAACGAAACTAAACGCACGATTTGGATGAAACTTGACCACAACCTTCACCACCCGTGATGTACCAAAGTTTGTTCACGGCATTAAAAAAAACAAAAAATCAGGGTCTAAGGGGATTACGGGGCTCAAAGTGGGTCCAGGTTTTACCCCCTAAAATAGGTATTTGCTTTCTTCTCTGAAACTACACGCGAATTTGATGAAACTTGACCACAACCTTCATCACTCATGATGCTAAAACTAATTGTCCTATTTTCACCAAACTTTGTGGAACACCTGTGGATCAAGGCCTCCTGATTCTCGCAAATCACATCAAAGATTGCATATTAAGTAGGTCAATTTAAAGGTCCAAGGTCATTACGATTCCTGGGATCGCTACTTTTGACTTCTCAAAAAGTATTCACCCAATTTAGATGTGACTAATAGGTAGGAATCATCTCTGCATGGTGCTTTCAAAAGTTTGTTCAAACCATAAGTTAATTTACATATTTTGTGGGTCGTGCACGCCTACCAGTGGTTCCCTGGTTTTACCAGGGGAGCCCAGGGGCATTGCCCCTATTTTTTTTTTGCATGCAGTGTCGAGACTCGTGGAGGAGCTAGAACACAGAACGGATCAGGAGGTAACAGAACAAAAAGAACAGCATAAAATGAGGTGGGAAGGCAAACACAATAAATACCAGCAGGGTTGAGGACCAAAATAGAGGGAGACTGAAAAATAAGGGATGTGGGGAAAAATGAGGGCAATGGGGAAGACACAGAGAGTGAAAAAGATGGATACAGCCACAAACTCAATCACAGAAGTTGAAGGAAAAAACTACAAATTCTGAAATAGGTGGGCTGAAGGTGGGTGAATGGGGGTAGAAAAGATCAAGGTTTTGGAATGGGAATGATCTGGGATGGTGGTGAAAAGCTGCCTTGAAGCCCTCCAGGGAAGAATGTTATTGAAGAGACTGCTCAAGTTGGTTCCACAGGTGGGAAGAAAGAGGAACGAATGAGTGAAGATGAGCAGTGAGTGTGAGGGTGGATTTTTGGAGTTTTACCAGAAGGGGGTTCCTGGCCTACCACGTGTACCCTGCAGAAAACTGGGGGTGGGGCATTGAAAAGGCCGAGGGTGCAATACCAGAAAGGAGGAAGCTGAGTCTCTGGGCCTATCACTTTCACATCACAGACAGATCAACCTGTTTGCGATGTGAAAGTAATAAGCCAGAAACTCAGCTTCATTATGCGAGATTCTCATGATTTTGAAGACCCTAGTTCCCATGGTGTCAAGCTGAGCAGATGTGAGCAGGGGTGCCAGCCCAAAGGGGAGAGCAGTAATTACTTGAGCTGTACACGAAGCCTTTGCAGATATATATATATGTATATATATATATATATATATATATATATATATATATATATATATATATATATATATATATAAATGTTCAGATGTGCCAAGGAAAGACTTTGCACAATGGATGGAGGGTGCCCACATGACTTCAATATGTGGCTTACCTAAGAAATATCATTGCTGATTGTGAGAGCCAAAAGCCTGATTGACTTAACTTCAAAAAGATTGCGAAGAAAAGATGGAGGGTTCACCAAATGGTCCTTTCAGAGAGACAGAGTGAAAGTGAAATGTGTCAAGATTGAAAGACATATTTCAAGTGTTTGACCAGCTCATGATTCTATCAAGGTATGCAGAAAGGGAAGATGCTGCTGCCTACCTTTCTGAAGGATGAATGTTTCAGCAGAAGGTGGAGTCATCAGCAAAGAGATAAAGTATTTTCTCGAGAGTCAGAAAGATCGTTGATGAAGATTAGGAACAGAACTGGGCATAAAACGCTGCCTGAAGACACTCCAGCATTGACAGGGAGGGAGGAGATGATGGGATCCCATTGAAAGCCACACGTTGGCGATTAGAAAAAAGAAATCAGTAAGTCATGTGTGTAATTAGCCTTGATTGTCATTGGCAGAGAGTTTGGAGAGCAAGGTGGGATGCCAGACTGTATGGAATGCTCAAAATATCTCAAGAGAGACTGCCTTGATCTCATGTCTGACAATGAGGGCCTCCATCAATGTTGGGAGAGTTGAAGCAGCATGTCCAGGGTAGAATGACCAGATCAGAATCCAAACTGATGGTCTGAGATTACATAAGGTAAGGTGTGGTCGCATGCGTCGGAGCAGCGCATCACTGCATCTACATTTCTCCTGGATTTAAGCTGCAACTTCAGAGTTGCTACAACAAGCCTGTGGTCAGTATTGAGGAACTGAGCCCTCCAGAAGATGCTGCAGTTCTGGATCATTCTCCAGCACCCACCAACGAGCACATGGTCAATCTCCTTTTCCACAACACCAGCGTTGGAATACCAAGTCCAGTGATGAGGCTGTGGGCACTGAAACCATGAACCAGCCACATAAAGTCCATGACTTCTTGCAAAGTCAAGGAACTTGGTGCTATTCTGGTTCACAGTTCCACACCCATGGGGATCAGCACATGTCTCATAACCATCCCTAGCAATGTCATTCGATGCATTGAAATCCCCCAAAACTAGAAGTGTATCTCACCTGGGGCATTGATTAACCACAGACTCAAACGTGGCATCAAATGCATCCTTCACGGTGAGATCACTCGGCACAGTCGGAGCATTTCTAGAGACCAGGGAAATGACACATGAGGAGTGACAAATCCTTAGTCTTCCTGAATGACGGAACTTCCTCAATGACGGACCTGCTGCTCTTCCTTCGCTCCAATTGGTTCTTCTGACCACGTCCTTGTCAAAGTGGACATCTCTCTGGCTGTTATCAGAGAACCACCTCACTGCCGTCGAGTCTGGCATTTCACTCAAGCCGACTGGCAGGGTCTCCGAGCAGCCATCAAACTTACAGACTGGTCTCCTATCACTACTTTCTCAAACATCAACTCATCCTGGGAATTCTTTCAAAGAAACTTGCTCTCCCTCATGCACAGATTTATCCCCTCTCGTGTTCAGTTGTCTTACCCTTCCTCCCGCCCTTGGTTTACTGAAGCTTGTGGCGAGGCAGTTGTCCTGAAACAACTTGCCTTTGCCTCATGGAAAGCAAACCCAACTGAGGGCAATCTCAGTTCTTTCCACAAAGCTCGGAACAAGTGTGTATCTACCCTCAGGAGAGCCAGAAAACAACATCTTTCTCATCTCAAGTCTGAACTCTCAAACCTCTCTCCCTCCTCAAAATCCTGGTGGCGTTTAATCAAATCTGTTTCTGGTGTATGTTCCCCCTCCATCCCCTCCCTTACCTCAAATGGCCGCACTGCTGATTCCACACGTGATAAAGCTGAATGTCTAAACTCGGTGTTTGCAGCTAAATCTTGTGTCCTAAACCCATCACTATCTTTACCCACTTTACCCAGTCGCACCCAACTGTCCCTGGACTCTGTATCCTTTTCTCCTGACAAGGTGGAGAGCTTGCTTTCAAACCTCGAGTCAGATTCTGCAACCGGTCCAGACGACATCAGCCCACGTGTCCTCAAAGCCTGCTCTTCTGCTCTTGCTCACCCTCTCTCTGTTCTATTCACCCTCTCATTTGCCCAAGGTCATCTGCCATCTGCTTGGAAATCTGCTAACATCACTGCCCTGCATAAAAAAGGTGCAAAAACAGATCCCTATAACTACAGACCAATCAGCCTTCTCCCAATCATCAGCAAGGTGATGGAATCCATCATCGCTTCAGATATGAAATCCTTCCTCTTCTCCAATGGCTTGATTTCCAATCATCAATTTGGTTTCAGACCAGGTCACTCTACCCTGGATATGCTGCTTCTGCTCTCCCATCAATGGATGGAGGTCCTCAATGCCAGACAGGAAATCCGAGCCGTATCCCTGGACATATCACGTGCTTTTGACACAGTCTGGCACCCTGCCCTACTCACCAAACTCTCTTCCCATGGTATTCAAGGCCATCTCCACTCATGGCTCGCAGACTTCCTCTCCTGTCGCAGTCAACGTGTGGCCCTAAATGGAGTTCTTTCATCCCCTCTTCCTGTGCAGGCTGGAGTTCCTCAAGGTAGCTTTCTGGGCCCTGTTCTTTTTCTGGTTTTCATCAATGATCTCTCGGACTCTCTGGAAAATCCTCTATTTCTCTTTGCCGACGACTCCACCCTCTGCCATACCATCTGTCATCCCTCAGACCGGCAAGCAGCAGCTTCTTCACTCACTGCAGATCTGGATAAAATCACAAACTGGTCCAACACGTGGAACATGTCTTTCAATCCAGACAAATCTCACACTCTCACTATGTCTCTTCGAAAGGACCGTTTACAAAACCCCCCCATCCACTTTCTCAACAATCCTCTGGAAGAAGTCTTTTCTTTCAGGCTTCTAGGTCTCACTATCTGCCATGACCTTTCCTGGGAAAGTCACATTTCCAACCTCGCCTCAAAAGCCAGTCGCTGACTGGGAATCCTCCGTCGTGCTAAGTCCTTCCTCGGCCCTCTTGAGCTCCTGACCACTTACAAAGCTTTTGTCCATAGCCTGATGGAGTACTGCTCTCCCCTCTGGGCTGGTGCTCCTGCCTCCCACCTTTCTCGGCTTCACGCTGTCGAAACCAGGGCATTTAAGATCATCGGCATCTCCCGCAATGAAGCTGAGTCTTTGGGCCTCTCACTCAATCACCGCAGGTTGGTCGGTGGTCTTTCTGTCTTCTCCCGACTCCTCTCCAGCCTTGCCCCCCCTGCTCTCTCTGCGATTTGTCCCCACCACATTTCCACAGGGCGCTCAAGGTCCACCAACAACCCCCTTCTGGTAAAACTACCAAAATCACGAATCACTGCTCATCTTCACTCTTTCATTCCTCTTTTTTCCCGCCTTTGGAATAAACCCTCACTCTATTCTTTCCCATTCTTCCCTCCAGGCTTTCAAAACAGCTGTTCACCACCACCTCTTATCTTCCCCCATCCAAATCCTCGATCTTTTCTACCCCCGATAATCCACCCAAGCCCACTTCCTTCATTTCTCCTTCTTTCCTTCCTGAAAGTCCCTGAAATGTCCATCTTCTCTTCGCCATGTTCCCCGTCCCATCCCCATCCCTCTCCCTTCCACAGTTCACCTAATGTGTCTGTTCCCCACTGTTTTGTCCCTTCCACTCCCGCCCCTCTTGTCTCATGCCTCCTTGCTGTGAGTTGTGTGTTAGCTCTCATACGAGCCTCGACCAAGGTATACAAAAAAAAAAATGCTCGGAGGGGGTCGTGCACTTTATGAGCGTGGCCTTCAAAATTGTGTGCAGTTGTTCATTGGGGGTTGTATTAAATTATCTCTCACCTCCGTCACATACTCTGGTGACAAGGAGACAATGATGTATTTGAACCACATCAACTCGGTGGTAATTTTCCAAGTCAAATTGTGCTTCGACTTGTGTAAACCACAGCTGTAGGTCACGATGCTGGAATGGTGGCAGCTTGCCCAAAACCACTGCCACGGATGAATCTGATTGCGTGACCGGGAAGAGCACGGCTGGTTGTACGCTTGTAACTCCTTGTCCGTTCCACTTGGATCACAAGGTCACAAATTTAGTGTGGAAGAAAAGAGGTCTGAGGTGTTCGGAATTCCAGTCAAGTCTCCTTATTTGAACAGCAACCGTAAAAACCCACTCGTCATTCTTCCGGCGAAGCTGGGATCAGAAATCCCTCGATGAAGCAGAAATGTCGCATATTTACATGTTACAAAATCAAAGGCAAGATGATGCTGCTGCAGGTTTGAGTTTGTGGGGTGCGGGGGAAAGTTTGAATGCGAGGTGCAGAGCAGACAAACACTTGAGAAACACAATCCTTTTGAAGGAAGAGACATGTATCGTGGTGGAGAAGATGAACAAGTGTAGCATTTATGAAGGAGATAACAAGGGTTGAAATGCATTCTTAAAATGATATATATTTTTTTTAGATCCTCGTGAAGTCTTACTCACGTTGTTGTTCTTGTGGACTTTTTTGTTTCACAGCCTACAGTTTTCATCGAAACTTCCTGAAACTTGGTGTATATATGTAAAAATACCCTGCGCAGACAGTAACCATCTCCGATTTTGAAAATTCCTCCGAGAAAAAAGTTATGACGTCAAAATATCTCCGCTAATGGAAACCGCCTAAAAAATTATCTCCGAAACTCGGCAAGCTTTTTGAATTCTGTTTACGGGAATCGAGCAGGGCATTAGCAGAGATGAATTACCGCACGTATATGATACATCACTATGAGGTCATATCAATTTTTATGACGTCATTCCTATTTTTTGACATTTTTTGTTTCACAACCCAGAGTTTTCATCAGATCTTCATGAAACTTATTTCACAGCCTACAGTTTTCATCGAAACTTCCTGAAAGTTGTTATATATATATATATATATATATATATATATATATATATATATATATATATATATATATATATATATATATATATATATATATATGTAGAAATACCCTGCGCAGACAGTAACCATCTCCGGTTTTAAAAATTCCTCCGAGAAAAAAAGTTATGATGTCAAAATATCTCCGCTAATGGAAATCGCCTAAAAAAGTATCTCCGAAACTCGGCAAGCTTTTTGAATTATGTTTGTGGGAATCGAACAGGGCATTAGCAGAGATGAATGACCGCACATATGATGCATCACTATGACATCATAGCAATTTTTATGACGTCATTCCTATTTTTTGACATTTTTGGTTTCACAACCCAGAGTTTTCATCGGATCTTCGTGAAACTTGCCATGAATATGCAGAAAGCCCACGCGCGGGCAGTAACCATCTCGGATTTTGGAAATTCTTCCTAGAAAAAAAGTTGACGTCATAATATCTCCGCGAATGGAAATCGCCTATACCATTATCTCCGAAACTAGGCAAGCTGTTTGAATTTTGTTTGCGGGAATCAAGCCGGACATTAGCACAGATAATTATCACAAACCTGATACATCACAATGACGTCATATTCGTTTTATGACGTCATCATTAAGAGGACGAGGATCTTAGCTCATTTGAGCTTGTTTAAAGAAGCGTTTATATTTAATGTAGATTCAGTTTGGAGAAAAGTGAGGTGGGTGGTAGAACCAGAAGCAGAAGGAAATTCAATTGGAAATGAGAATCGTTATGGAGTGAAAAAGTAAAGGATTTTAGTTCACTTGGAATGTAGTTCTGGGGAGCTTATGGGATGGCGTGTTGTTCGTCTGTCAGTCCGTCCGTCCATCCGTCCACAAATACTTGCAACTTCTTCTCTGAAACTACACATGTAGTTTTGATGAAACTTTACCACAACCTTCATCACCCGTGATGTACCAAAATTTGTTCACGCTATTTTAAAAAATCAGGGTCGAACGGGATTTATGGGGGGAGGAGGGGGGGCTGACCCCCAAAATAGGTATATGCTAAAGCATTGATTCATTGGTAGATTTTGCTGATTCTGTCCCACGTTGACTTCCTCCTCGGTATCATTATTCTACCAGGTGAGCACCCAGGGGTATTGCCCCTAATTTTTCTTTTATTTGTTTGCTTTGATTTTTTGGAGTGGGGAGAGGAAATAGGATTAGTGTGATGAGATAGAAGCAAGATTCCCATCGATATACCAAGGATAAAAGGGGGAAAGCAAGATACACTTTCTATCTGAGGGTAGGCCTATCTATCAGCTAGACCTCGAAAAATGCAAAACGAATAGCACAAAACAACTAACAAATTAACCTGAAATATTGTACGAGATACGACAGAAACACCGAGGCAAAGAAGACACAAAAGCAAAAAGCTGGTTTGGAAAACTCCACTTTATGAGGTGGAAACGAAGAGCTCAGATTTCACCACACATGAAAAAACACCTGAACCAGAAGGTGGGGGGAGCAGAAGTAGCACCCAAAGGTGCTCCTCAGGGTTTGTAGGTATTAGAGCAACATACAGACTGTGCTAAATGGAGCGCTTGATGTGACGTGCAACTGGTGAAACGAAAAAGCAATACCTAGGGAGAGACACTAAGGAGTCAGAGACATCCTGAGAGAGGAAGGATTCTGTGAAGCAGAAGATGTCCGGTTTATAAGCATTGGACTGGATTGAGAGATCTCAGGTTGGAGCAGAGGCCTCAGATGTTTGAGGGCCACACAGGTCCGGCAGGGAAGGAGGCACTGTTGGCAGGGTGCAAGAATGTGGAGAGGGGATGTGGGAACTTGGAGAGCGGGTTGGGAAAGCTGGGAGAGGGTGACTGAAAATATGGGAGAAAGTGGGGTAAGAGGAAGATGAGAGGAGGTGCAGTGAGGGGAAAGATTGGAGGGAACATATGAGGTGGTGGGATTCTGAATAGGGGACACAGAGAGGGAGTGGGTTGGGAGACAACGAGGGGGAGGAACTGATATGGAGGGGTCTGACACCATTAATGGACGTAAAGGTCAGTTGATGGTCATGTGCAGGCAACCTCTGCAAACTGGACTTCTCATGATTCCCAAATGTAACAAGTGCACTTGGAAAACTAGATATTTGGAAAAGTGAATTTTGAAGACATTTCTAGATTGTTGTCTCAATTTCGCCACGGTGAAATGACTTTCAGCATTTACAATCACTTTTATGCAAATTTTGCGACTACAACCATAATAAGAATGGGTGAAGGCAAGCCAGTCATAATGTTTTTCTGTTGTCAATGTCAGAAACAGTAGGTTGAAGTGGGTTCAAGAAACCCATGTTGATGCACGAAGTACACATGGTGTTTACATGTCAAGCTTTTGGAAGCAAACAGATAAATTCCGATTTACGCCAAAGCTGTGGTTACGTTGAAGATATATTTCACCTGCCATTTATAGCACCACATGTCCCCTGGGTCAGAACAACCAAAGCAATTTGAACAGATATCAGGAACTCATGCTAAAATTGCTCTCTCGATACCCAAATGGCATGAGAGATGCAATTGCACTGTGATGTACTCGACATCACTCAACCAACAACTTTATCTTTGTGAACCTCCATAGAATATCAGTAAAAGTGCGGCTGTATTTGTTTCTTTTTGTTATTCTGTTCTTATGCTTCGGCTGACAGGGTGGCCTGGAGGTACACACACTCACCTCGAAGCTGTCTAGACTCGGTTTGAATCCTGACCCACCTATAAACTGTCATCCTGGTGTTTCATAGGCAGGGAGATTCATCAATGTGTGCCATCCCTTGGATCGACATTAAATGGGCATCCCATCTGCCACCATGAGATGGTGGACATTAAAGATCCCATGATGTCCTTGGTGAAGTGTAGGAACCACTAATCCATACGAAGGACATGCACAGATCCTTGTTGAGCACACGTATAGACCGAAGTGAAATGGTTCAACACGGAGCAATTGCGACAACATTATCCAGATGCTGGGCAATGGTGTGGTCCACAGGAATGTACCTGACCACAAACCATACATGCATCCCGCATATTAGGAGTCTGCTTTAGCTTCAGTGGTGTGGTAGGTGTTGTAGTCATCGGCTTATCCAAAATCTTCCGTGGCTTCTCAAACATTTTCCGATCAGGTCTATGCACACTTGTCTTAGGTATGCACTGTTGATGTAGGCGAGACTTCAATGGTTCGAATGCATTCATTCGACAATTCCGGAGCACAATATAGCTGCAAACATTTAGTCAAGTGAAGATCTGCCTCTCAGAGTAAACGTCCATACTGTGCATGGAATCATTAATGCCACCGATTATGCGATCACGAATTGGTGATTCCCGAAGTGTTCCAGGTTGCTGCCCGGATTTGTAGTTGTCACATATTTATCAATTTTCTCAACACTCTCTTGGTCTCTGATGAAGAATAGATAGTGCTCAACCGTCTCATTGGTGCGTGAGTGGCAATGGGCATCAAAAACTTGCAGGAGTTCAACCACAGTGTGCTCACCTTCAGCTGTGTTGAATGACGTGGTGTTATAGATCTCCCAACCTTCTGTGCCGATCAAGTAGAGAATCAACTTTACCTTCCTCTGTTCCGACTGGTCGTTCATTGCAAGGTCCAAGTACAGTTCCAACCCCTCTTTCCAATGTCTCCACACCTGCGGAAAGTTCACTGAATGGAAATCAAGTTTGCCTGGTGATTGTGTATTCATCGTCATTGACATTGCTGCTCGTGCACTTGTAGCTGATTCAATTTTTGGTGTCTCTTCCGTTGGCCCCGTTGTTGCCGCTGGCTCGTCAAACATCTTCTGCAATCTGATTTAGGCAGTTTAGAATCAAAAGGAAGTCTCAGGTAAGCATCAAACTCACGGCGGAGTCAATGGAATCAGCGAACTATATGGATCAACCCACTGATGACTCTTTACAATTCCTGGCACTCTTTGCACTGGACAGGGCCATCTTCTATCCTCCTGTACTTCTCAGCACCCTGTGCAGTAGGATGCGCTCGCTTCTGGCATGATGTTCCAAGCAATATGAAGAACTCAAAGAATGATTGATCCAACAGGTTTTATTCACAGTGGGTTCTGCCATCAAACAACAAGCAGAGTCTTTCCCGCCTCACCACGGCTCCGTGCATGCACACCCACGTGAAGCACTGTACGACATTTGAGTACCGTAACATGTCTCGATCTGCCAAGTGTTCGATACTCCACTCATCCTGTCTGCCAGGAGGTTTTGTCTTGTCTCGGTTTTGTCTCCAATCCACCACTCGTCACCGACCAAAAGCCGTCCCGACTCATCTTGTTTACCAGGAGCAGTCTTCACTCATCTTATCTGCCTTTCCTCAGTGCCCAGCCCAACAGCATGAGGACTGCCTTTTAACACAGTATATACTTATTTAATTTGTTACCTTTTACCACAGTATCAACCTTCACCAAATTTCCAATTAAATGGTATCGACGGCTCAAGTATTAAGAAGAACGGCGCTTCCAACCAAAAGTAAACGAGATATACTCTGCAAAGTTGAGCAATAAGCAAGAAAATACCCGGTCTCAGGCGACGTTTCACCCGCTTCACAGTAGGCTTCCTCAAGCCAACAGACCCCAAGCTAATCGGCACATGTCCGATTTTTATTTCCGATACGACCGCTCATTTCCGGTCAACGGGCTGCTCTGCTCCTGTTTAGTTCGTACGAACACGTGATCTGGTGTTGTATGTGTGTGCGTTTGTTATTTTTGAGTTTCCGTGGCATGAACCTGGCTGGTTTCGTGTCCAGGATGAGCATGATGAGGTGCGTGGTGTGTGATTGTTGGGGTTCCCATTGGGTGTTGTACAAACGGGGATATGATGTTTGGGATTGAGTGTTGTTTGTTCCTCACCTTATCCAGCTGTTTGCACAATCCAGTTTTGGCCATTTGTATCAGAGGTGTGTATTGTGTGGGTATGTCCACCATCTCTCTTGGTTCTTCATGTGCCATGCTTCCAAAATCAACCTGTGTTGTTTGTTGGATGTCCTGTCGAGGACACGGGTCCCATCAAAGTCAAATATGTGGCTAACTTGCAGGCAATGACGTGCTCAGGCGGACTGGGTCACCTTTCCAAGCCTATCGGCTCGATCATGTTCATCTGGTCTTTGCATTAAATTTCACCAATATAGAATTGGTCACAGTCTCTTCACGACGAATGGTAAACTACTCCAGGTTTATCACCAGTTGATAATGTGTCCTTTAGTTTTTGAAATGACATTACAGATGGTGCGTAGAGGCTTGTAGATGACACCAATCCATGTGCTGCCTACTATCCTGCCATTCCTTTCAGAAAGGCCTGGGGTAGTATGGCAGTACACAGTGCCCAAGGGTTTCTGGCTCCTTCTGTTCTGTCCAGTTTGGTTCTTTCAAGGTGGAGTGTATCGCTTTGCTGTATTCATTTTTGAGCAGGACTCCTCTAACTAATTTGATTTCTTCAATTACATCAGCTTTGGAAGGTGGCACCGACACTGCTTTTGCTTATTTCGCAAATCAGCAGAGTAGATCGAGTTTACTTTTGGTTGCAGTTGAGCAAATGCAGATTAATTGACTGTAAATTTAAATCTGGAGCACAAGCCACCAGTTTCATCAAAAACGGTCCGCCGAGAACGCCACAGAGCAGGATACCATAGTCCGGTTGCAGTGCACAAACTGCTAATCACACCTGGCAATGCACGTTTGTGAGTCCAGTGGTGCACAGAGCACATCCAATTGACTACCAAGCAGTGGAGAAATAGGATGTGATCAGCCAAATCATCCTTCACCATATTCTCGACAAACGGACGAGTGCACGTGTGGCACCAACCTAAATAACTCTACAACCATGAGTGCTTGATTCCAACAATGAAAGGTTCTGTTGGTTCTGTAATGTTGTGGGGCAAATTTTCCTGGTATGGCACAAATTGGTGCAGTCATGCCCTTAGAAGGCAAGATCAAATGCCAATCGCTAGTTAATGGTGCCGAGTTATCATCTTCACCCCATGTTGCAGAATTTCTTTCCTGCCGGGAGGAGTCGCTTCCAAGATGACAATATTCCCATCCACAGAGCACATGTGCTCGCCCAATGGTTTGATGAGCATTCCACTGATATTATCCATATGTCATGGCCTTCTCAATTCACCAGATCTGAACCCAATCGAGCATTTATGGGATATTCTTGAACGATGCCTGAGACAGTGTTTTCCACCTTCAGCAATCAGGTGTGAGTTGATTGATTTTCTCGTGGAAGAATGGTGCCGCATCCCTCCTGCAGAATTCCAAACGCTGGTGGACTGTATGCCATGGCACGTACATGCCATAATGGCCG